>NC_134487.1:149227967-149390467 GCF_040206685.1 Ascaphus truei
GAACAAGATATTGGACCGATACTCTGGATCTTCTTGAATCGATTATAGCGTGAATTGTGTACTCTTCTCGTCCTTGTATTATTACTGGTGAAGATTTAGAAGAAACGTCAGGAAATTGAGAGCTTTGAAACACCGGTTTCAAAAGTGAAACATGGAAGACAGCTGGACTTTTCATCGAGGGAGGAAGCTGTAAGCGGTATGTCACTGGATTAACCCATTCCAGGAAAGTAAATGGGCCCAGGAATCTTGAGGCCAATTTGAGGGTTGGTGTCTTCAGCCTGATGTTTTTAGAGGAGAGCCACACCTTGTCTCCTGGTCTGAAGTTAGGCACCTCGCGGCGATGATGGTCCGCCTGTGATTTTTGTCTGAGAAGAGCATCTTGGAGGGTTTTCTGGATCCTTTTCCAAGACTCTTGCAAAGAATTTACCCTTAGATCTGCTGCTGGGACTCCGGAAGAAAAAGGAGAGATAGGAAGACGTGCCAGGTGAAACCTGTAATTAATAAAGAACAGCGACTCGTGGGTGGACTTGTTTCTTAAAGAATTATGGGCGAATTCTGCCCATGGAAGGAGCTCTACCAGTCGTCTTGTGCGTCAGAGATAAAACATCTGAGATACTGTTCTAGGGACTGATTCATTCTTTCAGTTTGTCCATTGGTTTGGGGCTGATACCCTGAAGAAAAGTGAAATGCAATATCCATCCTCTGACCAAACGCACGCCAAAATTTAGAAATTAACTGCGATCCGTGGTCGGACACAATAGAAATCGATACTCCGTGAATCCGGAAGATTTCTTTAACAAAAATATCTGCCAACGTGGCAGAATTGGGAAGACTTTTGAGAGGTATAAAGTGTGCCTATTTAGAAAATCTATCAGCAATCACAAGAATAGTATTCATTCCACTGGAGATAGGCAATTCCACAATGAAGCCCATTGATTGATGGCTCCAGGGACGGGCAAAGGATGCAGAAGACTGAAAAGTTTGCTGCAGTTGGTCTTATTTTGGGCACAAATGGAGCAAGATTTGATGAACTCTTCGATGTCTTTAAGAATATTAGGCCACCAAAAAGTACATCTGATGAGGTCCGAAGTTCTTCTGGTACCAGGGTGACCGGCAGACCTAGAAAAATGACCCCACTCAAGAATTTTTCTTCGGAACTGTTGTGCAGCATACAAACAACCCTCCGGCACCTCTAGATCCCCAGGAATATGAGTTTGTGTAGCCTGAATTTTGTCCAGAACATCGAATGAGTTGGCAGAAATAATGTAATTAGAAGGAAATGTCCTCAGTCTTTTCTTCCATGATGAATTGGAGAGATAGTGCATCAGCTTTCACGTTATTTTATCCGGGAGTGTAGGAGATGATTTAATTAAATCTAGAAAAGAAGAGAGACCAACGAGCCTGACGGGAGCCGAGGCGGCGAGCACCTTCAATGTAAAGGAGATGTTTATGATCCGTGAGGATAGAGATGGGATTCTCAGTACCTTCAGAAGATGTCTCCACTCCTGAAGTGCAAGCTGAATGGCTGGGAGCTCCCGTTTGCCGACATAATAGTTTTGCTCATCAGAAGAAATTTTTTTGGAGAAAAACACACACAGATGTAATTTGTCTTGAGGTGATTGTCTCTGGGAGAGGATAGCGCCAGCCCCAACATCAGAAGCATCTACTTCCAGAGTAAAGGAAATTTTAGGGTCAGGATGGCTTAAGATGGCTTAAGATGGGGGCGAAAACAAAAGCTTTTGTTTAGTGAGTCGACGGCTTGGAGCACAGGAAGACGTATTCACACCCTTTTTAGTCAGAGCAGTAATAGAAGCAACAGTAGAAGAAAAATTACGAATAAACTTACGGTAAAAGTTGGCAAACACTAACAAACGCTGAATTGCCTTGAGAGAGGTAGGATGTGGCCACTCTAATACCACCTTGAGTTTGTCAGGGTCCATGGAAAACCCTGAGT
Source organism: Ascaphus truei (assembly GCF_040206685.1). Lineage (NCBI taxonomy): Eukaryota > Metazoa > Chordata > Amphibia > Anura > Ascaphidae > Ascaphus > Ascaphus truei. The sequence continues at coordinate 149,229,922 of NC_134487.1, forward strand.
CCGAAATAATATTACCCAGGAATGATGTAGACGTTTGATTAAACAGACATTTCTCCATCTTAGCGTAGAGATGATTCTCACAAAGGCGAGACAGCAACAGCTTGGTATGATGGATATGCTCAGAGAGGGATTTAGAAAAGATGAGAATATCATCCAGATAGACAAAGACAAAAATGTTGAGAACGTCTCAATAAATTTAATTCACGAATTCTTGGAAAACAGCTGGAGCTTTACATAATCCAAAAGGCATAACTAAATATTCGTAGTGGCCATTGCATGTGTTAAAGGCCGTCTTCCATTCATCCCCCTGACATATGCGTATCAGATTGTAGGCCCCTCTAAGATCAAGTTTAGAAAAAATAGTAGAACCGTGTAACCGTTCAAAAAGCTCCGAAATAAGTGGTAAAGGGTATTGGTTCTTCAGGGTAATCTTGTTAAGCCTTCTGTAACCTATGCAGGGGCAGAGAGAACCATCTTTCTTTTTGACACAAAAGAAACAAGCCCCAGCTGGGGAAGAAGAAATTTATAATGAACCCTTTCTTTAGGTTCTCTTGGATGTACTCAGACATAGCTTTAGTCTCAGGAAGGGATAGAGGGTAAGATCTAGATTTGGGAAGAACAGCTCCAGGAATAATGGGACAATCAAAGGGACGATGAGGAGGAAGAACCTCAGAGCGGACTTTGTCAAAAATGTCTAGAAACAGCATAAATCTCAGGAAGGACAGGTTTGTCAGATTTGGGAACATCTAATCCGCAAATGTGTTGTATCGGAGGGACATCAGGATTGGTACAAAGGGGACCCCATTGTATAGGGTTTTTGTCAGTCAAATCAAGGTGTGGATTATGTCGTTGGAGACACAGAAGGTGAGTGGATCAGGTCCAAATATATCTCCTCCTTGTGACCTGACTTACTACAATCTAGGTTCCTAAGACTTAGTGCCCCAGCAATTGCCAAACCAATTGCTTCCATAGTCAACTCTATCCTGTCTGCTGGCCATATCCCTAAGACCTGGAAAGCTGCCAGAGTTGTCCCAATCTTCAAAAGTGGGGACAAAAACACTGTCTCAAACTACAGACCAATCTCCCTTCTCCCAATCCTATCCAAAGTCATGGAAAAATGTGTCCACTCCCAATTAAGCGATTACTATAACAAGACAAATTTTCCTAGCCAATTCCAATCTGGCTTTCGTCCCAAACACTCTACCGTAACTACCCTGCTAAAAGTTTGCAATGAAATCCAGTGTGGAATGGAACGGGGTCAACTCACTGGTGCAGTATTCCTAGATTTTGCAAAGGCTTTTGATACTGTTGATCATGCTATCTTGCTCAACAAACTCCAGAGCTCTGGAATAGGGAAGCATGCTTTAAACTGGTTTCAGTCCTACCTATCAGGTAGATCCCAACATGTGTCCATCTCTGGCGCTAACCCTAAAACCCTGGCTATCACCTGTGGCGTCCCGCAAGGCTCTGTTCTGGGGCCCCTACTCTTCTCAGTGTTCATCAATGATCTTCCCACAGCTTGTCAGGAAGCCTCAATACACATGTATGCAGATGACACAATCCTATATGCACACAGCCATAGCCTCTCTGACCTTCAACACATATTTCAGTCTGACTTTTCCAGACTTGAAAACTGGATTTCCCAAAACAAACTGTTTTTAAACACTGACAAGACTCTAACAATGGTGTTTGGGACTAAGACTAAATTTTTAAAGCTTCCAGCGACTGAGCTCCAGATTACAACCAACACTAACATCACCCTAACTCCTGTTACTAGTTTTAAATACCTGGGCATATGGTTTGACTCCCACTTAACATTCGGGATGCACATTAATACCCTGACAACCAAGACCTATGCCAAACTAGGGGTACTCTACAGGAACAAATCCTCCCTAAGTCTCCTGGTCAGAAAACGTATCGCACAGCAGATGCTAATGCCAATTATTGACTATGGAGACATAGTATATGGCTCAGCACCTCAAACCCACCTTAGCAAACTTGACACTCTCTACAACTCAATTTGTCGTTTTGTTCTCCAATGCAACTAATACACACATCACTGCGAAATGCGCAAAGAACTAGATTGGTCATCACTCGAGTCTAGGCGCAAAGTTCACCTTTCCTGTCTTGCCTTCAAATTCTTTATGGGCAAGCTACCCAGCTACCTGAACAAGCTCCTCACCCCTACCACATGCAGCACCTATCACCTGAGATCAGACTCCAAAAGACTGTTCATGGTCCCAAGGCTCAACAAAGTATCCAGCCGCTCCTCCTTCTCTTACCGTGCACCCCAAAACTGGAACAACCTACCGGAGACTCTTACATCCACCACCAGTCTAAGTTCTTTCAAATCTAAGGCTGTCACACATTTTAATGTGGTCTGTAATTGTTTCATACGTCCATAATACAAATTATCTTTAACTGTGCATGCAATGTCTTGTATATAATGTATACCCTGTTCATTATGTAACTGTATTTGTAAACATGTATTATTTGTCTTAACTCTGTGCCTAGGACATACTTGAAAACGAGAGGTAACTCTCAATGTATTACTTCCTGGTAAAATATTTTATAAATAAATAAATAAATAAAAATCTTTAGTGGAAAGGGAAATACACAGGTTTGCAAGGAGATTGAAGGCTGGCTGTAGAGGTCATCCATCTACCTACCTCTTCTTGGTCTCACTTACAGCTCCAAACTCTGCACAACTACCCCCACACAGGGTCTGCTCAGTGAGCACTAAACTCCTTTTGAAATTGTCAAAGCCCCTCAATGTTGCAAGTTCTTCAGAGCAGCAATCTGAGACTCCAAATTGACCACCTGCTCAAACTTCCCACAGCAGTATGCTCCCTGGAACAGCTGCTCGTAGTGCACATACAGGTACATGTGACAAGATGTGCATTGTGTGGCATTCTCAATTCTGATCATTGGAGCATAAAGGGCTAACAGTTTAGTGTACTTCTATATACCTTTTTTCACACCTTCCTTGTTTATACGCCTTCATGTTCTGATTCCACACAATATAAACTGCACTTGACCATATCCTACTTAACTTTCTATTCCCTAATAAAGAGACACCCAAGTCTACTATTGCAGCTCTCTCATATTCAGCTTACAAGCACCAATCTTAAATACAGTTTATTTTTTATAGTGATTGAATTCCTAAACGGCTAGCTTAAGTGTGTCAAGGTACCACAATGGGAGAGTTGTGCTGTAGTGCCACTTGATCAGTGACCCAGTTAGGTTGAACTTAACTGTAACATCAAAGAGTTATTCAGTCTCTATGGAGCCTACAGTATTTAGGTAGCTTCGATGTTATCACTGCAACATCTAACATGTTTGCATTTTCCAACTGAACGTTATGAATTTTGTAAACAGATTCAGTAAGATATGAAAAGTTCAGTCCGCGCCTGAAGAAGTTTACTTTGCTAAACGAAACGCGTTGCGACTGTTGTGGCTGGCGGTTTTACTACCCACCACCAGTACACACTCAAGTGTACCGTTCCTGCTTATTTCCGATCATTTCTATGCTATCAAAAACGGACAGGCATCCTAAGGACACCTATTGAAGGCCCCGGTTCCTACCACACGTGGAGGACAGGAGAGTGAACAGAGACAGCCCCAGCGCGCGGGTCTGATCTCTCAGAACTGAGATTACCCTTCATACTTCCTATGTGATGCCCTACTCCTGTGATAGACACCAGAATCGGGGATTATTAAAGAAATTTTATATGTAAGTTACTAATTTTATTATTTGTTGCTAATACAATATCTATCTCTCATCTTGGTGCGCTTTTGTGTTTTTTCTTGTTTTGCAGATTCAGTGAGATATATCACTCGTTAAATACAGTTTGGTACAAAAATGACATACTGCATGAGTTGGAATTTGCTTTTCAAGCAATATGCCTGTGTGATTTTCGCTCCATTCTGGAAGAGCTGTGCAGAGAGAAACTGCATGTCCCTGCACAGCTCTTACAGGCGATCGTGCTGCTTTAATTTTATTAACATAGTATTGAAGCCGGGAGTTTCTGGACCAGAACTGCATACATTTTTGGTCCAGGTACTCACTGCTTCCCGAGGTACAGGCCTCCATATTGGGTGCCAGTATCTCCGCAAGTTTAAATGTCCTCCATCACAGCCCACGTGATGAGAAGAATTAAACTTGCTGGAGCTACCAACACCCCATACTAGGGCTTGTTCCTCAGGAAGCAGGGGGTCCTTGGACCTGAAATGAATGTGGTTCAGGTCCAGAGACCCCCAGCTTCAATACTTTGTTATTAAAATTAAAATAAAAACAGACTAGTGGATAACCGCTAAGGTGATGAAGGGGCGAAATACCAGGAACTGGTTTGTTGGTGATAGAGGGAGTGAGTGAAGGTTATAGTTGCCCAAGGGTGGGTTTTTAGGCCTCCCGGGAGGGATTGACCCCTCCCTTACCTTAGTGGTTACAACCGCTAAGGTATTGAAGGGGTTAACCCCCTCCCATGAGGTCTAACTACCAACTCTGGGGCAACTACCCCTTCACCCACCCCCTCTACCCTCAAAAACGCCACACAGTAATGGGCAAAGGTGCTATTAGCCAAATAAGGATAATAACACTTTTGCCCATTCAAATAAACAATAGAGTGCCATTAAATACAATACAAAATACAATACTATATGGCAGTAGCCATTTACTCCATTGATTATCACTATGGTTATCAAAGCCCTCAATGGAGCAATCAATGGCCACCCTACTGCCCCCCCTCTACCCTCCAACAAGATCTACTCATCAATGACTCCTCTTCAAGCAACTGAGGATCGTGTTCTGCGCATCATAAATAAATAAATAATATTTTCTCCTTCGTATGCACATCGCAAATCTGATCTTGCCACCCTTTAGGAGGCGAGATCTGAATATGCGAGTTTAAGCCACAATGTGCATATTAAAGCTACCTGAATAGCAGTTACTGGATAAAGATGAAAGTTTTGGCATTTTTTGAGCTACCGCTCGGCTTGTCTGATGGAGAGTGCTAATGAATGGTAAGCGATTATGCCACATCATCAAAGCTCTCTGAATAGCTACACATACAATATCGCTTGGAAAGTTAACTTATAATAATAATTGTTTGTTCTTGTATAGCACTGCTAGCTTTATGTTGCACTTTACAGAGACATTTTACAGACACAGTCCCTGCCCCGTGAAGCTTGCAATCTATGTTTTTTTTTCTGGCGCCTGAGGCACAGGGAGATAAAGTGACTTGCCCAAGGTCGCAAGAAGCTGATACCGGGAATTGAACCAGGTACTCAGTGCCAGTCAGTGTCTTTACTCACTGAGCCGCTCCTTCTCACCATTCGATAAGTCTCTTATCGAAGTTTAATGAATAGGCCCTTAAGATTATTACGGAAGAATGAAGAGGATAACATGCATCAAGCCTGTGAAGGTCGGTTTATACTGTACAGATATAGCATAGTGTGGAGAGTGGTGCTCAAAAAAACAAGTGTTTCTACAAACAGGATTTGTTTTCATTAATTAATTAATAAATGTCCAGATACTATTGTCCAATATAGGATAAACAATGTTCTTCTTGAAAGGATTTGTGTCTAGCGGTGTCCACCTGACAACCACAGAATATGGCACAACAATAATAATCCAATCAGATGTAAACTATTGAAAGTTCAATTATAACAGAATATAACAGGGCACTCTGGCCCGTTACCTGTTGACTTCCATAGGCATCCAGTAGTATCCGCAGCGTGCAGTCTGAAAAGTTGAAGTTCCAAGAGAATAGTAGACACCAGAGCACAGCTAGACGACAGTCAGTCTTAGACAAAAAATGTAAGATTCCAGGGCAGCTCACGATCAGCATAAATTTATTGCAAGTACAAAAGGATGGACCGGATGAACGCATCTATACGTTTCATGCACAGCACTTTATCAAGGTGATAAAATGCTGTTGCATGAAACGTGTAGGTGCGTTCATCCTGTCCATCATTTTGTACTTGCAATAAATTTATGCTGATCGTGAGCTGCCCTGGAATCTTACATTTTTTGTCTAAGACTGACTGTCGTCTAGCTGTGCTCTGGTATCTACTATTCTGTTTATACTGTACCATTTATTTTGTGAATTAAGATACAAAAAAAAAAAACCACTGCAGTTTAACAGACCTTCACAGACTTGATGTGGTATATACTCTTCATTCTTCTTGAAATATTTATTATCGTGACAGTGACAGAAAAGTTCATCTTTCCCGTCTTGCCTTCAAATACTTTCAGGGCAAGCTACCTGCCAATCTGAAGAAGCTCCTCACCCCTACCACATGCAGCACTGAGATCTGACTCCAAAAAACTGTTGTTCATGGTCCCAAGGTTCCGGCCTCTATTCCTTCTCTTACAATGCACCCCACAATTGGAACAATCTACCGGAGACTCTCACATCCGCCACCAGTCTAAGGGCTTTCACAACTAAATCAGTTTCACATTTTAATCTGGTCTGTAACTGTTACATACTGTAGGCCTATATCATATATTATCTTTAACTGTGCATGCAATGTCTTGTATAAAATGTATAACCCTGTTCACTTATGTTGCTATGTATTGTAACCATGTATTTGTCATCATAACTCTATGTCCAGGACATCCTTGAAAATGAGAGGTAAAAAAGTTAAGGGGTGCATGTCCAAGCACCACTACAAAATCAACTCTTTTCTTCAGAGTGTGGGGCAAGAAACCGTTTTGAATGATACTTCAGATGAAAACCAGATCCCTGCAGTGTGAAATCATCATTACAACCACATGTAACATTTCATGTGTTTTTAAAAGGCAATGCTGTCTACCACAAAGTGTTTCACTGGTAAAAGGGGACGTAAACCACTTATTATAAATAATAGCTCCATTCTAACATAGACAGTAGTTTAGTATGACTTGTTCCCTCAGAGTTAATGAAAGGATGGATCTGACAAGGTCAGTTAAATAACATTTATTCCCCAATCTATAGTTGTTTGAGAAGTTGTTTACAAAACCAGAGTTGTTTTACCATTCTTTGATTTTTTTGCAGACCAATTTGAACAGAAAAGAAAGCATTTTCAGGAAACAACACAACTGGGACTGTATGTACTAAATAAAATGATAAAGATGCAGTTACCATTGTAAACGGCGGTTTAAAAAGAGAGCTTCTACTTACCTTTCCCTGCATTGTATTTCAGATGCAGACTGAACACCCATCTAGAGCCACATTCTTTTTATTTCAAATAAGGAATGAGTTCTGTTTTATGTTATTTTTTTCACTAGTTCTGTCATTTCTTTACAGCTACAAGGAAGCTATAAAAAGTCTTCTTTTTTTCTCATCCTATGGGGGCTCAAATGTGTTTGGTGATGTGTGTTCCAGCATTTTCTATTTTTTGTCAATTTACTTCTTCAAAGTCCTAAGAGAAATGTAGGGAAAATATCCCTTTTATTTAATGTATTGCTACATTCAACAACACACATATATATATTTTTGTTTTCTAAGCATACATTATTTAACAGTTGTACAGTACATACAAAATATTACATATGGGAAATAGATTAATTGCTATGAACCTTAAAGATCTCATGAATATTTCCTTTCTTGACAGAAAGTTTATATCTTTGGCTTTTCAATGAGTTTTTTTATCTCTCCTCTCTAGAACAGATCTCAGATTCCTGCTTTTTAATTTCCTTGGTGCATTGATTAAATTCTATCAGAAGTTTCCTTTTCAGGCTGCGAGTGTATCTTCAATGCCCTTGTTTATGTGCCCTTGCCTCTAAAGGTTTGTGGCACTTTGTGGTTTGCAGAGGAAAAAAGTTTTGCAAAACTCAGGTTTCATGGAAATGAAGACTTCTATTTGAAGCTGCCAATGTTAATCCATATCCAATTTAAAGGAAGTGAAGTTTCTCTTACTAAAACAACATTGCTTTGTTAACTTTATTGAAAGTGACTTTTATGCATACCTGAAATACAATTATGCATAGTTTTCTTACCTCTATCAAATCCATTTTGTTAATTGAAATAAAAAAGTGCTAAAATGTCATTTAGGAATAACTCAAATTATAGTGACAAGGAATTACTGTATGTAAACATGGAAAAATGCAGAGGAAACACACTCAATCTATAGTAACAAGAAAGGGAGGACACTAGGCTATCAAAAAAATATTTATATTTAAATATACATACACAGAAAAAAAGTGAAAATTGCAATTAATAACAAATCAAATAGTATGTAAACAATTTGAAAAAAATTAAATACAATAGCTAACACACTCGCGCGAAGAGACTCAAAGTTTCAGGCTATGGCCCTTTGTCAAGAGTCTGTAAAAACAAATGACAAGGAATTATCTAAAAACATATGATAAAATATTGGCATCCTCAGTTTTGAATATTACAATTTATTTAGGTTCCTTTTTAGTTTGATCCCTTTTCTAGTTTGTAACAGGGAGCACTTTTAGTTTTTAATTATAGAGATTCAATTTGTATTATTTTGAAATAGTGGATATATGTTTCATAAAAAAAATATATAAAAATATTTACTATTAACAATATTAATGTGCAGATACAAAAAAGAAATATTACAAATTAAATGTATATGTTTAAATATATATTTATATATATATAAAGTATTATTATATGTTTACATTTTCACATTTGCATATTATCATACTAAAGGTCCAAATATATTTTAGTAACATAATATATAATAATAATAGACATGTTTACAGTACATAAAATAAATGGGATTTGAACCCCAAACTAGTGCTCAAGTACTGCTTGCACAATTAGATCATTGAAAAATCAATTCATGAAGTAGGACAGACAGGCTGTATAATTGAATAAATATCCAAGTCCCATATGTTGGTGCGGACATGCATACAGGCTGGGGGAGGGTTAATAAAAGGAAACGGAGCCACCTTAGTACCCACCATAAGGTGAGAAGCCCAGTAAACACCAACCCTCCCTGCAATCCCACAACCCCACTATACCTGGTGTCACGCCGCAGAGACTGGAAACCTGTGCACTGTGTAGATCCTCATGAATAATGTGTTGACAGGAGAGGAAACAACTGTACTGTAGGTCCGTCCGTGATGTAAGCGTGCTCCAGCTAAGGTAAGTAATACAGAAAAAAAATTTGGAAGGCGGTGCACTGCTAGGTGATAGTATTTAGACTACCAAACGCAACTTGATGAAAAAAGTCAATTTATTAAACAGAAACGGAGTTATACATGAACAAGCGCAACTCTGACGCGTTTCGTTCCGGTAGGAACTTTGTCAAAGAGTATACACTCTTTGACAAAGTTCCTAGTTTAATAAATTGGCTTTTTTCATCAAGTTGCGTTTGGTAGTCTAAATACTATCACCCAGCAGTGCACGCCTTCCAAACATTTTTCTTTTATTCAGTACATACATCTTAATTACTGTATATTCAAAGGTACAGTATTTATATTTCTAAAAACATAAAGTATTTAAAAAAATCTGTATAATATACACTTATTAAGCAATTGAAATGTATAATATAGGGAGCACACAGTGTCACCTTTTACTTTATAAGCCATGTAAGGTTATTAGATTGTATGTCTTCATGAAGGCGTAAGATAAAACACAGAAACATTGACAGTTTTCAATACATTTTGTAGTTTTTTGTAATACTGATGTGCCACAGTATTTTGCTGTTTTTCATGGATTGTACACAGATGGCTTTCGCAGCTTCTTTTTGGCTGCCATTATCTACAGTTTGGTGTGCGGTCCTTGTCTGTCATTGTTACAGTAGTGAATTGACATCACCACTTGATACAATATTAATGTATTATGTAAACAAACATGTTTAAGAAAAATACAATAATTTCTTCATATAAAGATTTAGGGTTTTTTCTTTAAAGATACCACATTTTCCCAAACAGGTTTCAATTTTTTATTTAACATGCTTAATTTTAAATCAAATAAAAGGCTGTCTACTCTTTCTGAAGTGCTGTACAATTCTGTTCAGAAAAAAAAAAGCAGACGTTAATTTTGGTATATACATCTCTACAGTGGCATGACAAGGAGAAATAAATATAGAGACAGAAAACTAGTTCTAATTACATTTTACAATAATAGCAAAATCTTTTTTTGACCGTTAAATGTTTAGAAAACTGTATATATGTATTTTCTTTAAAGGGAATCACAAGGATGTCACTCTTGAATCCAGTCATATTGACAATCAAATACACAGCAATTATATACTGCAAAGTTGTATTAGTAATACACAATATACAAAAATGTGTCTCACTTTATCCTCTAAATCAGCAAAATCCCAAACATTCAAAAGGAGTGACTTTTCAGGCAAATCTGTAATGTGCCTTTTCCTTTAAATTTACAAGCAAGAGTGCACTTTAGAGATCAGATGTTGATTAAAACTGCAGAACGTTCACCACATAGAGGACTTAACTATGTAATGCACATGAAAAGACTCAACAATCCAACTGTTTTTCCAGGAACGATACGCACAATGAATCCCAAACATTCTGGTTTGAGGACCTTGGTATACTGGTTCCATTTCAATGTTCATCAACTCTGGTCTGTGAATTTCCATCAGTGTTCCCTGGTAACAAGCATCTGGATTATACTCTACAGTATGAATAAAGTTCTGGCATGGTGATCGTCACCCTGTGGGAAAAATACAGAGCAAAAGGATACTTAGAACAAGTCCTTAAAGCTCAAAATTGACCAAACTCAATAAGTCAGGAGCAGGTACTGTAATTGCCTTTAAAGGACATTGAAAATTACACTGCTTTGTTTTAATGAAATAACCTGGTTTTGATCTTATTTATTTTTTGGAGATTGGCAAGTATGCAGTTTACACAGAAAGACTGATTATAACTTATCCTGAAGAGTTCTACATCCCACATCCCATCACTCTTGTCTTTCTATATGACATGTTTAGATAGATAAGGGTGAACATGATGCATATACAAAGTGTTTGGCGGCATGTCACCCCACTTTAGCTTGGACTTGTCTTTTTTCTGAACTGGTCTTCCATTCAGCTTGACTGTACTTCCCTTCAGATTGACAGGACATCTCTGCATGTTGACTGGGACTTTGCATCCTCTTGACTCACCTTCCATGCATTGAGACACGCTTTCCTAACTTCTCAACTCCACATCGCAGCAACTTTTTCTGATGCACGTGTACATATTATATATCCTGTTATGGAAGGTTTCAGAGTGCAAATGGACTGGGGCCTTGCAACGGGACTTTTATAATGTTGCAATTACAGATAGAGCAGCCAGGATTCGACCACATCTCGAGATGAAAACTGCACTATGCCGCAATATCTCGAGAGGTGGACCGAAGCAGACTATAATGGCCCATCGGATTAACACAGTGGGGTCCCTGCTGTGGGAATCCTACTGGGGTCTACCTGTCTGTAAGAGATGCGCAATAAGAGATAGACTGAATCAGTCACTCTACCGGCGCACCTCTATTAGGTGATCGCGGGGGTTTTATTTCATTTTAACATTACAGTATTGTAGCTGGGGGTTCCAGAGATACAGACTCCGGTAGGGGTTGCCGGTATGCCTGCAATTTTAAAAGCCTCCGGTCACATAACGCAGAGGATTTTAACATTGCGGGGATACCGGCACCCCATACCGGGACCTGTATCTCGGGAAGCAGGGGGTCCTCGAGGCTGAAATCAACTTGGTTCAGCTCAGGAGACCCCCTTCTCATGCACATTATGAATAAACATAACATTTAAGCAGCATCATTAGCTTAGCGGCTAACCGCGAAGTCAATGAAGGGGTTAAGGCAGACTACCAGGTTTATTGGGGGCAGAGGGGGTGAGTAAAGGGGATAATAGCAAGAGGGTGGGTGATTAAGCCTACTGGGAAGGGCGCAGGAGGGGTTAACCCCTTCATTACCATAGTGGTAGTAACCACTACGGTAATGAAAGGGTTAACCCCTCCCACTACTCACCCAAGGCCTAACCACCCACCCTGTGGAAACTACCCCCTTCACCCAATCCCTGTACCCACAATAAACATTAAAATTCCTACTACCTACTGTACCAATACACAATCCACCGACTGTTCCCCTAACAACCCCCCTAACACATACAGTACAGTAATGGGCAAAATTACTATTTTCCAGATATAGATAATAGTACATTTGCCCATTTAAAATAAAACATCAGCCAACATAAAGTCAATAAAACGTGCACTTACCGCTGCCAGGATAAAGTAGTTGTCTAAGTTTATATTATTCGACACTAGGGCTTTACACCTTTTAGTCAGCTTCACCAGTACCAGACCTACTCCCATTTATTTTAACTCACTTCACGATTTATTATTTCATCACGATTCATGACATTATATATGTGTAGTCCTTTTTAATTGTTATAATAAATGTTATGTTTTAATAGCCCTTGGAGTGCATCTATTAGTGGTCTTCTAGCTAGGGAGGGGGCTGGTAACACATCCCTCTTTCTAATTTTGGTAATACAGGATAAAGGCTGTCCTCATCCTAATCACCGTCCTTGTCCTCCATTATCAGCAACAGCAACAGTACAAGTACAATGAAAAAATACAATCTAATGGCCCCTAACCCCTTAATCCCCTTAGTGGTTAGTAACCACTATAGTAATTAAGGTGTTAACCCACCCTCCCCCACTCCCCACACAGGAAGCCTACTCACCCACCCGGGGCTACTAGCCTCACTTCCCGTTGATTGGAACAGTGTTAAAGCATGGCCATATTAATATGGGCATGCTTTGCCACTATAGCAATAAGTGGGTAAACTAAAAAAACAGGCCCAAAATAAAACACATTACTTACTGTAGAAAAAAACCCCACATTACAAATGCAAAAAAAAACAATTGATTGGCACAGTATAATATGGACATGATTTATTACTACAGTATGAAAGTCAATGGGCCAGCTAAAAAAATTAAACAACTATGAAACATATACTTCAATCTGACTTTTGAGACTTGAAAATTGGATTTCCCAAAACAGACTGTTTCTAAACACTGACAAGACTGTAACAATGTTATTTGGGACCAACTCTTAATTTTTAAAGCTTCCAATGACTGAGCTCCGGATCAGATCTGAGATCTGACTCCAAAAGACTGTTCATTGTTCCAAGGTTCAGCAAAGTATCTGGCCGCTCCTCCTTCTCTTACGATGCACCCCAACTCTGGAACAATCTACCGGAGACTTCCTGTTTTGCTGTCAAATACTTTCTGGGCAAGCTACCGATCTATCTGAAAAAGCTCCTCACCCCTACCACATGCAGCACTTATCATCTGAGATCTGACTCCAAAAGACTAATCATGGTCCCAAGGCTCAACAAAGAACGCTGGTCCAGCCGCTCCTCCTTCTCTTACCGTGCACCCCAAAACTGGAACAACTAACCGGGGACACTCACAGCTACCACCAGTCTAAGTTCTTTCAAAACAAAAGCTGTCTCACATATTTACTCCACAAATTTAAGGCATCCTACATAAACATCTCAGGATGGCTCCGAAAAAAACAGGCACACAAAAGAAGCCAAAATCAGCCGATGTCAGGGCTTATTTCGGAGGAGCTGGTGCGAGCGGGGGCACAGAGGAAATGGTGCCGTCTTCAAACCCAGATACAGATACTGAGCTGGAGGGAGAGGAGGAAGGCCCCAGCAATCAGGCACTACTGCCCGTTAGGCGATGTGACTTTGAAAGACTGTATAATGACTTAAAGACACTCCTGCAGGCCGAAATAAAAGAGGTGAAAAGGGACGTCGTGAAGCTAGGGTCAAGAACAGATGACTTGGAGAAGAAGGTTGATCAAACTATTAAAGTCGTCAAGAAAACGGACAGGAAAACAGGGGACCTACAGCGACAAATTGACGAGCTGCGGAAGAGGCAGGAGGATGCGGAGAACCGCGATAGAAGGAACAATATCCGAATCCGGGGGGTCTCTGAAGAGGTTGGGGACTGTGCAGAGTTTATCACAAAGTGGCTGGAGTCCCTGCTCCCTGACTAAAGCAAGGAAGCTTTGGCCATGGATCGGTGCCACAGAGCCCTCCGTTCACGCCCGGTACAGAATGAGCAGCGACGCGATATTATCAATAGGCTGCATTACTTCACCACCAAGGAAGCTATACTGTGGCAGACGCGGCCTCTACCAGCGGTGGAATTTGAGGGCAGTAAAATGCTCATCTTCCAGGACCTCTCCCCTGCCACGTTGCTCAGACGCCGCAACTTGTTCCCCATAACGAAGGCACTACGCGACCAAAATGTGCGATGCAGATGGACCTTCCCGTTCGGGTTGCTGGTAGTGAGGAACGGGAGGGCCATCACAATGAGGAATCCCACAGAGGGGCCTGATTTCCTGGCTAAGCTGGGCCTGAGGGAAGCTCCCACACAGGTGGTGGAGGAGGCTGAAGCTCTGGAGCCGGAATGGAGCGGAGGGAATGGCTCGCCCAAAACCAAAGGAAAAAGGCGCTGACAAGTTACATTTTAGCGTTTACAAAGGCGCACTGTTGCGCTCAGAAGAAGTTACACTGGTTGAAATGTGGTTCTAAAATGTCTGCCCGTCGTGCTGAGGAACCCCCCAGGAAAAAGGTACTGGGCCTTTTACACCGTTGCCGCCTGCAGAACTGTCCGTTAAAAAGCCCTCAAGTAAGCTGGGGGGGACCCCCGTCTAGCTATCGGATCGCCAAGAGCGCCTGCAGAAAGACAAGAGCGGGACTTACCTTCACCTCCAGGACAGGAACCCCGAAGAAGATGGCGGCGATGAAGAAGAGCGGTGGGAGTCAGCTTGGAGCGCAGAACCCGGAAGGGTCCTGAAGGCGGGAAGAGAGCGCGCGCTCCATCCTCCTCGTGGCAGGGTGGAATCCAAAATGGAGTCCGCCGGATACCGGAAACCGGATATCGTCATCATGCTGAGCCGCAGATAGAGACGCCATCATGGAGGGGGCAGCCGGGACAAATGGAGGCGGAAGTTGACCTCATCAGGTGGCGCCACAGAGCACCGGAAGGCACTGGAGAGACAGCGCCGATTGCATTGGGCAGATGCGCAGCGGACGGTAGTGGAGGGGGGGCGGCAAGTGAGGGGGGGCAGCCAGGGGAAGGAGGGAGGAGGAGACAAGAGGGGTCTTTGCGGGGCCGGGGAGGTGAGGGGAGGGATTGGGGGGGAGGAGTCGTGCAGGAGGGGGAGGGAGAGTAGGGATGTGGAGTAGCTGGAGAGAGATGGAGGAGGTCGGAAGCGAGGAGAAAGGTGCGAGGATATGAGAGAATGAACGTAGAAGAGGGTGAACGGAAGTAGCCGCGAGAGGAGGGAGGTAGCAGAGGGAAAGAGCGGAGGACGAGGAGATGAAGATACAAACGGCGATGGGAAGCTGAGGAGGCAGGGAAAGTTAGGTAGACGGGAGCGGTAAGTTAGAGGAAGGCAGATCAAGTTAAGGGAGGGGGAAAGGGTGAGGGTAGAAGGGGGAAGGGAGTGGAGGAGAGGAGAGATAAGAAGGCAAGGGAGGACGGAGGTAGCTGAGGGTGAGAGGACGTAGCTGAAGGAGGGGGGATATAGTGGAGGGTAGTAGAGGTGGATGACAAGAAGGGGATGCAGTTCGGGAGGAGAAGATGAGGTGATTGAGAAGGAGAGACAGGAAAGGGTGGTGAATGTGCGGTAGCCTGATAGGCCTAGTTAGAGGCTGAGTCAAGAGACAAAATGAGGGAGGTGAACGGTGAGAGGGGGAAGATGAGAGAGGGAGAGGGCGCAGCCGCCACGTTGTTATCACAATGAAGTAGACAGAAGAACACAGGGGGCACGGTAGTTTTTGTATGGTCAAGCAGGCAGCAAAAGGTAACAACAAGCTAGATAGCAGGCGGGATCACAGATGGATCTAAATTCAAGGGTCTGAAATAGTTCATAAAGAAGGGTGTATATAGAGCGCGGACACGGGGTTGGAGCCGAGCGGATTACCCCGGGGTCGGCAGGAGTCTCAACTGGGCCGGGAAGGGGGAGGGCCCCCAGAACCGGATGAAGTCCTTTGTGAGATGGGTAGGGGGTGCGGAAGGGGATCCGCAAGAACCTCCACCCCAAAGGCACTGGACTTGGCTATGGGACAGGGAGGTCCTGGAGCCGACGACATAGCGTTTTCTGTTTATATGTATTCATGCTGTTTTTTCTTTGTTGTCTCCCCCTGTGTGCATCCCTTATGTGTCACTCCCCCCCACCCCACGCCCACCCCCCTCGGAGGTGCAGGAGCGGAAGGTAATAACAACGCGGGATAAGCTGAAGGCGGGACCGCCATGCCGTCCGGCGGAGACAGAATGGCCCAGGAGGACACCGACGGAATCAGGTCACGATTAAAGCAAAATGAGTAACGAGGTCCGGTGTATTTCTCATAATGTCAAGGGCTTCAATAGTCCCACAAAGCGTAAACTGGCCCTCAGGGACTACAAAAGACACAAAGCTGACTTTCTCTTTCTCCAGGAGACCCACTTCTCCAGAGATAGCTACCCAAAATTTATTGATAAAGAATTTCAAACAATACATTTAGCGTCCGTCCAGGTGAAAAAGAGGGCAGTGGCCATAGCAATCCACAACAGGATATCTTTCACTATAGAGAAAAAAGTAGCAGATAGAGAGGGAAGATTTCTTATCTTAGTGGGATCTATTCAGGGTAACCCTCTCACACTGGCATCAGTTTACGCACCTTGCGAACCAGCAGCAGACTTCTTTTCCCTTTTCTTCCGGAAATTGCACAAGGAAGCCAAGGGAAATATGATTGTTGCGGAGGACCTTAACAGGACATTGAACCCCAAGATGGATCGGTGCACTGCATCTAGTCTCCCCCTTAAGCTAGACGTTCAACAAATCACTCATGGGTTACGAGATTGCCAGTTGGTAGATATCTGGAGGGAGCAGCACCCTCAGAGTAGGGATTACACCTTTTTCTCCCACACACACAACCGCTATAGTCGGTTGGACTACTTCCTGGTATCCAATAGACTGGTTCCAGTGGTCTCCCACACAGGGATACACAACATTTCGTGGTCAGACCACGCACCCATTGAGCTGCGGTGCACACTAAATTTACTAGACAGGCCGGGAGCAAATTGGAGATTAAACGAATTGTTGCTAAAAATACCAGACACTAAGAGAGAAATTGGAGAGAGGATCGTGGAATTTTTTTCTGAAAACGAGGACAGTGTATCATCACACACCACATTGTGGGAGGCCCATGAGGCTACCCTCAGGGGCTCTCTCATGTGCCTAGCAGCTAGGCACAGGAGAGAACAGGAACGTCAAATAAAAACCTTGCAGGAGAAATTAGCTGCCCAAACGGAGGCCCACAAAAAATCCAAAAACGACGACACCTTGAGAGAACTCTTAGATACTAAACAGCAGTTAAACATTCGATTGGCCTCCCAGGCAGAAAAGGAGATGAGCTGGTCTAAGTGAAGGTACTTTGAGAAGGCGAACAAGCCGGACACCCTTTTAGCTAAACGACTCCGCAACAAAATTCCAAACTATCACATACAAGCCATCCGCACGCAGGGGGGAGATCTTACCTCAAATCCTAAGCGGATCGTGGCAGAATTCAAAAGCTACTACGAGACGCTCTACGACGGAGGTAAGGTCATACACATTCAAAACACGAGGGTCAATCTCAGGGAATTTTTGAGGGAAGCAAAACTGCCGACATTGAGCCGGACGGAGGGGGAAGCGTTACAGACGGACTTCTCTTTAGAAGAGTTAACGGAAGTTGTAAAGTCACTTAAGCCTGCCAAGGCGCCTGGCCCAGATGGCTTCTCAAACCTATACTATAAAAAATACTTGAAAATTCTAGCCCCACACTTATTGAAGCTATTTAAATTGATCATGCAAGGGGCCTCGTTTCCAGCCCAAATGCTCCAGGCGTCCATCTCCCTGATCCATAAATCGGGTAAGGACCCGGCAGACTGTAAGAGCTACCGGCCCATCTCGTTGATAAACACGGATATTAAAATCTTCTCCAAACTTTTAGCTAATCGAGTGGGTACCGTTCTCCCCAGATTGGTTCATCCAGATCAGGTAGGGTTCATTGGGGGAAGGCAAGTGGCAGACAATACCAGACGAATAGTCGATTTGATTGATTTGGAACAAAAGCAGAATATCCCGTCTATGGTATTGAGTCTGGATGCCGAAAAAACCTTTGATAGGATCGATTGGCCCTATTTGAGAGGGACGCTGGAAGCATTTGGCTTTAAGGGACGTCTCTTGGGGGCCATTATGGCGTTGTACGAGGGGCCAACGGCAAGGGTACGGCATCAAGGGTTCCCATCAGATCAATTTCAGATTCGGAGTGGCACTCGACAAGGCTGCCCGCTGTCTCCCTTGCTGTTCGCCCTGTGTATAGAACCCTTGGCAGCGCATATGAGAAACCCGGATATTACGGAAATATCTGTAAGAGAACAATCACACAAAGTGGTGCTATACGCGGATGATGTGATCCTGACATTATCAAATCCCCTTACCTCCCTGCCCAATGTCTTTTCAATTTTGGGGATCTTTAAACACATCTCAGGGTTCAAAATTAATCAGGCCAAATCAGAAGCCCTCAATATAAATTTACCTAAGCCGGTGGAAAAATTAATTGGACTAAAATTCAACTTTAAGTGGCAACCCTCTATGATCAAATACCTAGGGGTATATATCACTAAGGAGTACAAAGCATTTTATAAAGCAAATTATCCCAGGTTGTTTCGGACTCTGCGTGAGGATCTCAGGAGATGGGCGGAGTGTAGCATCTCGTGGATAGGTCGCATTCATAGTTTGAAAATGAATCTCCTCCCACAGGTTCTTTACCTTTTCCAGGCCCTCCCGATCCCCCTAGTAAAAGACGATATCCTCGCGCTTCAGTCCTTAATAACAAAGTTTATCTGGAATAAAAAGGGCCCAAGAATTAGAAAAGAAATCTTGAAGAGGCCGACCTCGAGAGGAGGGTTGGGGGTGTCATGCTTGTTCGCCTACTACGAAGCAGCCCAGCTGAGCCAGATTATACAATGGCACGCAGATCCCAGCCTTCGGAGGTGGGTAGCATTAGAAAAAGAATGCTGCGCACCGATAGAAATACAGAATCTAATTTGGTTGCCCAAACGGAGTCGTTCCGCTATGCGGACACCGCTACAGGCCATGGTCAGTTCCCTGAAAACCTGGGAGGCGGTCAAATTCAAATGTTTTCTCACATCCCCGAACTCTCTAATGACCCCCATTTGGGGGAATCCAGACTTTGCTCCCGGCATGGATAGTTCTAATTTTTCAAATTGGATTCGAGCAGGGTACTGCACCGACACACTTTATTCGAGCAAATACCCAGTATGTACCTGGCAGATACCTGGAATGCGCCGCTCCTCACCTCTGACAAGCCCCGTTGTGTTTGCCTTCCCAGCCTGGGTTCATGCCTGGCTGACGGGCGGCTGATCTGTTAAATGATAATGATTAGGATTTAATAGGCTGCAATGCTTCGCGTGTCTACCATATGGCATAAATTCATGAATTGTAATGCAGTATATATATATATACTGTGCAGTATTGCAGCCAGCGGGAATAAAATGCTTCAATCCCTGCCTGGAAAATACCTCAATGCACTCGGGCAGAAAACAGTCACAAACCTCAATACACCCGGGTATACCCGAATTCGTGGGACTAGCCGAGCTCGAATAAAGTGTGTCGCCAGTGTATCTCCGTCTCAACGATCTGGAGGGTAGACAATATATCAAAACCTTTGATCATATCAAAGAGGAGCAGGATATTCCTAACGCAGAATTCTTTAGATACCTCCAGATCAGAGCTTTCTATAATGAAGCTCCTATTCGGCCCCGGAGAACAAATTTTGAGCAGCTCTGTTCAAGAGACACGGACTCAAGGGGACTTACCTCTAGGATGTACAGGGAAGTGGTCTGCCCAGAGACGGATGACAAACCCAGACTTAGTTACATGAGACAGTGGGAAGATGGCCTAGGGGAGACGTTAGAAGACGACGACTGGGACAGGATCCTACAGGCAGCAGCCAAAAGCTCTATCTGTACCACGTTTAAGGAGAACGCATATAAAATCCTGATGCGGTGGTACTATACCCCCACTAAACTATCCAAATTTGTCAAAGGCTACTCTCTGCTCTGCCCCAAGCAGTGCGGAGACAGAGCGGACTTGTGCCACATGCTGTGGTCTTGCGCGAGGGTGGCTCCGATTTGGGCGGAAATTCGGGAATGGCTCCACCATTTGCTGGTGGTGGAGATCCCCCTGGACCCGTGGCTGTTCCTATTGGGCAGATGGGTCGAGGGGATCTCGAACGCTTCACACAAGTTGATCACACATTTGGCAACTGCCACCAGGTGCGAGATCGCAGCATTATGGAAACAACCAGATATCCCAATTATTCCCAAGATCAGGAACAGAATTTGGTTTGTCTGCCGGATGGAACAGTTAACAAGTATGGTTAACGACACCGGTTCAAATTTTCTAGAAGTCTGGCAGCCTTGGCTGGCACAGACGGACATCCCGGGAATAGACAGTGCCACAATATTACAATGATAGGTAAAAATGCGTTCTCCGGTGACAAAACGGATCCCCGACCATATAGTGACAGAGGGACTGGGGGGTGGGCGGGATCCCTGAATGCGTAGGATGCCCCAAGAGGGAGAGTCACAAGAGTAAAGAGGTTCACAGACCTGAGGAGAAAGGTACACACACATATAATCACCCTGAGACTTCGAAGAGGAGACCAGTCGGCTGGACGGCAAGAAGCCAGAGTGTTGCCCCCCCCCCCCCCATACCAAGGATATGGAACCCTCCACGCACCCCCCTCCCCCCTCTCTCCTTCCCTTTCTTACCCTTTGGTCATGTTTCCCTGTCTGTCTTGTGAGTCCGGTGTGTCAATGTGATGGATAAACGTTAAAAAAGAGGTGATGATACTGAAGCCATTGGGTTGTGTTACCATGTCTGTAATATTTCACCTAATAAAATCAAAGTTATAAAAAAAAATTAAAAAAATAACAAAAAAAATAAATTCAATCAAAACAATGTGGACAGAAATAGAAACACCCCTATCTAATTACAAATAAATTTTATTAACACATTAATTAAAATATAAATGTAGGGAAGTAAACAATGAACCAAAATAATTAAAATAAATTAAAATTGTAAGGAGACGTCGGCGTGCTGGAACTGAATGCTATTACTGGGAATGAAAAAGAGCTATTTAAGAGAATTACAAAAACAATCAACAAAGAAACACACAAATTATACAAAGCAATGAACAAAAATAGATTAAAAATGAAATAGAAGGAAGTATTTGCCAAAAAATGCATTGTTTGCCACTGTATTCATCTATAGATAAATACATTGGCAATCAATGGGCATTGGAAAAAAATAAATTTAAAAATACAATGAAAAAACCTGAAAAATAAAATAACATATATTCAATGTTTTTTCTTACCTTTAGATGTCTTCCAGGGGTCTCAGGAAGCTCTTGAACAAATAAGCCAGGATCCTCAACAGGCATGGTCCTCAGGTAAAGTACAAAGTCCTTTTCTTCCTTCTTTTTTTCTTAATCATCATCTGTTAATTGTAATCCAATTGGGGGTCTTCTTTATCTTCATCTTTACCGCCATCACAATTCCATTAGGGGGGGGGGGGTAATAATGCCTCTTTAGCGTCTTGCCTTCAAATGAGACTGCAAGGATTTCATGTGGTCTGTGACATCACATTTGACTGACAATTTTTTTCCAGCCATCTGATTGGCTGAGATAACCATGTGACATGTGTTATATTTTTCTTAGGATGTGATGTAATCAAAAGGGAGTAAGTCAGTAAACCAGAAAGGCTCAGCTTTCTTTCCCTTTAAGATGATGTCACCAAAACCATAATGGCTGGGATTACATGGTACTGGAACCAATAGGATTGGGGTTTATCCAATTGGTTGTTGTAAACAATGTGATGCCAGCCATTTTTTCAAGGGATGATGTCACATCCTTAAAAAAACTGGAAGTTGTCAAATGTTTTACAAAAACAATCAACAGTAGGATTGGGGGTAATCAAATCCAAGTTTTTCTTACTTTTGATGTCTTCATGCACCAAATCTGACTCCAGCACCAACAGCAGCAGCAGCAGCAGCAGCCGCAGAAGCAGCAGCAGCAGCAGCAGCCACAGAAGCAGCAACTCCTGGTCCATGACGCAATGCTCCTCAACAGCCACGGTACACTGTAAGTTATTTACTTATTTTCTTTTCTTCATTTTTCTTTTCTTCATTTTTAAATTGTAATCTATTTGGGGTTCTTCTTTACCTTCATCTGTAAATTGTAATCCATTTGGGGTTCTTCTTTATCTTCATCTGTAATTGTAATGAATGCACACCACAAACAAGACAGGACCTCCAGGCCAAGGTGGGGATTGAGAAACACCGACCCGGGTACAGGTTTGCAGTCGTGTTGCCGGGTCAGCAGAAGTCAGGTAGTAGGTATACTCACCGTGGTCAGGAGTTGGAGATAGGAAGATAGTAGAGGTCCCGTAGCCGAGGTCAAGGACAAGAGATGGTAGAATAGTAGATGAATCTGTGGTCCAGGTTCAGATGAGACTGCAAAGCAGAACAGAAAGGGCAAAGCAAGGCAGGACAAGAAATAACCCCCAATCAGAAAGGCTCTGCTTCCTTCCTTGAAGATGATGTCACCAAAATGGCTGCCATCACATGGTACTAGAACCAATAGGATTGGGGGTCACCCTATTGGTTGTACTGTAAACAACTTCCAGTTATTTTAAAGGATGTGACATCATCCCATCCCACGCCATGACCCCCAATGTCCCCCAATCCAAAATCACATGATACTAGAACCAATAGGATTGGGGATCATTGGGGTCATGGCAGCAATTTTTTTTAAAAAGGATGTGACATCATCCTTTAAAAAAACCTGGAAGTTGTCATATGTTTACTACAACCAATATGATGACCCCCAATCCTATTGTTTCTAGTACCATGTGATGGCAGAAATTTTGATTATGGTAACGCCATCTTACAGGACAGGAAGCAAAGCCTTTCTGATTGGCTGGCTTCCTTCCCTTTTGATGTCACATCCTTAAAAAAAAGCTGTCATATTGTAATCAAGCCAATCAGATTGGGTGAGAACCATTTATCAGTCACATTTGACAGCACAGGTCTTTTGTAAGGCCTGTCCCGTCTCAGTGGATGCCAAGAAGCCGACGAGTCAACATCTCCCCCCAATTGGAGTACAAGTACAGATAAAGATAAAGAAGAACTCACAATGGATTACTGTGATGGTAGGGGTAGCCGGCCTTTCTAATAAAGGTGAAGCTCGGCTGGTTACCCCTGAAAAACGTGTGTAATGGGCTATCTGTGTCAGCTCTTGGGGTCAGTAAAGTGTATTAATGTAACCCCTGTAACCATGTTCCGTTAAACTGTCCCCTGTAAGTTTATAATCTAGGGATGTCCTGTATGTTTAGGACCCCTGATAGGAAATAGCTGAAGGACTGAGACTTTGGGAACAGGAGTTTAAGGGGCAAAAAGGGTTAATAACTATGTAGGTGTTGCTTACCGGTTGTAAGGAATCCACTACTGGCTTTGGCTATAGCCTTGCAGAATCATGCAATTGCAAGCTTCCCCTGGCAATCAAAGGCACATGTGCTGCCTCTCAATTGCAGCTTCTGTCCTGTGCTACATCATTGAAGAAATACTCACACACCCTCCTCCTGTGATTGGATCTCCGCCCTTTATATTCTAGGCGTTGGCACTGAACCAGCACCGAGCATAATTTCCTACCTGGACGTTACTGTCTCTGCCACAAACCGCCCCAGGCCTCACTCCAAGTGTTCTTTCCTTCAAGTTCCTGAGTATCCAGAGGCCTGTTCCTGGACGTCTGTGCTGAAGCGTTGTTGCCAGCACTGGCCTGCTGCTATCTCCTTGCAGTGGCCTGCCCTGGACATCTGTGCTGAAGCGTTGTTGCCAGCACTGGCCCGCTGCTATCTCCTTGCAGTGGCCTGCCCTGGACGTCTGTGCTGAAGCGTTGTTGCCAGCACTGGTATCTGCTGCATTCCCTCTTAGCAGTGGCTACCCTTCCTTTCCTGCGACCTGCTGCTATCCTCTCGCAGAGGTCTGCCTTGGACTTCTGCGCTGAAGCGTTGGTTCTTCCCGACGCTGTCCTGCGGTGAACTTCGGCCAGCCTGCTGTCTCCTCCTGCTGAGATCGGCGTCATGGGCCGAGGACGCTCCTCGCGCAGAAGCCACTCCCGCGCTCACGCTCCTAAGCTGAAGCGGGGAACTCCTGACTTCCTGTTGCCGAACTCCTGCTTCATTAACGACGATGCTGCCTTCTCCAATCCTGACCCTGCGATGTACGACTATGAACTGCGCACTCCGGATCAGTCTGCGTGGACTAAGGTCGGTGATTATATAACCCCACCTCAGCCCCGCGGTCCGGTCCCGGTTTGTGGCGAGCATCGGCGTAACACCGGTTATATCGGGAGTACTGTAATTGTTCCTGCAAATAGTGCATGTTTTGCGGCCACACGTCCAACGATAAAGGCGGTGTGTGTTGGAGTGATAATATAACCCTATAAAATCTCATCGCCCCACCAGGAAGTTCTACAATTGGGTTTTAAAATACAGTGCAGGGGCGTGTTTTAAAACCAAGTTATAGAGTCCGAGTTTTAGACTCCAAGTTTCAGAGCCCAAGTTCTCAATGTATTTGTATAGGTATCCATTGATATGAAGGCATTCCCGGTAATGAGATTACAGTAGCTGAGGTGCCTGCATGGAAATGGCGAATCAAACGGACGGATGGGCTAGGTGTCAGGCCATCTGACAGGCGGGAAGGGCAGAGGAACAGGTCTGTGGATGGGCTGTCAGCAGGTGAGACCCTTTTTTATAGCCAGACTTTGTGGAGCCTACCAAGTGGGCGGTAATGGGCTGGCCAAGGAAAGCCGCTGCCAAGACGAAGCTCGTAGGCGCGATTTCCATTAGCCAGTTCATATTTCCGCCTTGCTGGCAACCTGAGCCTAAGCACTCCCCCTCCTTTGATTGGTTACAGCCAGGCAAGCCCCTGGCTCCTGGTTTGCTGCTGTGGACAAACCCCTTTTCTGATTGGTCGACAGTCCCCTTTCCATGTTAAACATAGCACAGTCTAGGCTAGGGGACTGCCGATCAGAGAACCAGAACATCCTAGGGCTCAGTCCGGTGAAGCACTAGTGCGCTTTTCAAAAGTGCTTTGCTCCGAATAGCGAAGCACTTGGCACGTAGTTGCCGAAGAAGCCTGGCCTAGCTGAGGACGGTTCTATAGTTGCGGCCAAGTTCTCAAAGTGCGGCCAAGTTCTGAGAACGCGGCCAAATTCCAATGAACGTTTTACCTTGTTCCATGCTTAGACCAGTGACGCGACCGGCGGGTGCTCGGCATAGCGGAGGATAAGCGCTAGGAGCAAGTTCTTGCGTCCATGTTCTCGGGACCATGTTCTGAGAATTGGAAGCTGCTGAAACCATCAGGGAGAACACGGTGGCACTCCCAAAAAGAGTATTGTGTGTTCCTGGACATGGAGCAGACAGGGTAAGCCTACCTGAAGCTGGTGCCCTAAACCTATTTGAGGCGAGTGTCTCCCCCAGACCTCCAGTTAGTATGTATTTCCTGTTTTGTGCATATTTTGTATGTTTGATGGCTTGCCCGAATAAACCCCATTTTATTCAATAATGTTGTCCTGCCTAGTGAATTGATCCCAGAAGGCATAAAGGTGACAATTACAATTGCAGATGAAGATAAAGAAGATTCCCAATTGGATTACAATTTACAGATGAAGAAAAGAAAGAAGAAAATAATTAAATAACTTAACGGTGGACCATGGCTGTTGAGGAGCATTGCGTCACGGACCAGGAGTTGCTGCTGGAGTCAGATTCGGTGGGTGAAAACATCAAAAGTAAGAAAAAAATGGATTGTATATTAATTTATGTTGTATTTTTTTTTTTAGGTTGGTATTTGCATTGGCATAACTTTTTTATTCCATTGTAAATGTCTTTTGTTTGGTTCTTGTTTGGTGATTTGCAGGGGTTTAGTTTAGGTTGCCATTTGCATTGGCATAATTTTTATTCCAATGTAAATGTCTTTTGTTTGGTGTTTGTTTGGTGATCTGCATTGGCATTGTATTTGAGGTTGGCATTTGCATTGGCATAACTTTTTTATTCCAATGTAAATGTATTTTGTTTGGTGCTTGTTTGGTGATTTGCAGGTTGTCTTTTTTAGGTTGGCATTTGCATTGGCATCATTTTTATTCAATGTAAATGTCTTTTGTTTGGTGATTTGCAGGGTTTGTTTTAGGTTGGCATTTGCATTGGCATAACTTTTATTCCAATGTATATGTCTTTTGTTTGGTGATATGAAATGGCATTGTATTTGAGGTTGGAATTTGCATTGGCATAACTTTTTTATTCCAATGTACAGACATACCCCGGTTTAAGGACACTCACTTTAAGTACACTCGCGAGTAAGTACATATCTCTCAATAGGCAAACGGCAGTTCACGCATGCGCCTGTCAGCACGTCCTGAACAGCAATACCGGCTCCCTACCTGTACCGAAGCTGTGCGCAAGCGGGGAGACTATAGAGCCTGTTACACATGTGTTATTTACAGTACATCAGTTTTGCACATATATGACGATTGCAGTACAGAACATGCATCGATAAGTAGGGAAAAGGTTGTGCTTCACTTTAAGTACATTTTCGCTTTACATACATGCTCCGGTCCCATTGCGTACGTTAATGCATTGACAGTCCATTTGCATTGACAGTGTACTTGAGGTTTATTTATTTATAAAATATTTTACCAGGAAGTAATACATTGAGAGTTACCTCTCGTTTTCAAGTATGTCCTGGGCACAGAGTTAAGACAAATAATACATGGTTACAAATACAGTTACATAAATGAACAGGATATACATTATATACAAGACATTGCATGCACAGTTAAAGAAAATATATGTTATGGGCGTATGTAACAGTTACAGACCAGATTAAAATGTGAGACAGCCTTAGATTTGAAAGAACTTAAACTGGTGGTGGATGTGAGAGTCTCTGGTAGGTTGTTCCAGTTTTGGGGTGCACGGTAAGAGAAGGAGGAACGGCCAGATACTTGTTGAGCCTTGGGACCATGAACAGTCTTTTGGAGTCAGATCATAGGTGATAGGTGCTGCATGTGGTAGAGGTGAGGAGCTTGTTCAGGTAGCTGGGTAGCTTGCCCATAAAGAATTTAAAGGCAAGACAGGAAAGGTGAACTTTGCGCCTAGACTCTAGTGATGACCAATCTAGTTATTTGAGCATTTTGCAGTGATGTGTGTTGTAGTTGCATTGGAGAACAAAACGACAAATTGAATTGTAGAGGGTGTCAAGTTTGCTAAGGTGGGTTTGAGGTGCCGTGCCATATACTATGTCTCCATAGTCAATAATTGGCATTAGCATCTCCTGTGCGATATGCTTTCTGACCAGGAGACTTAGGGAGGATTTGTTCCTGTTAAGTACCCCTAGTTTGGCATAGGTCTTGGTTGTCAGGGTATCAATGTACAAAGGTTGGCATTTGCTTTGGCATTTTTTTTATTTTATTGAAATTGAATATGTTTTTAACTTGCTGCTGTTTTTCAGGTTTAGCAGGTTTCCCATTGAATGACACAATGTCAAACCATGCCCATAGGGTATTGGTGTGGCAGTATGCCAATCAATTAGTTTATTGGCATTTTTTAATGGGCAAATGAGCTATTATCCAGACATGGATAATAGGGATTTTGCCCATTACTGTACTGTATGTGTTTGAGGGGGTGAGGGGGGAGGGGGTATTTGTATTTGATTGGTGTTTGTATTGTATTGTTTATTGGGGGTAGAGGGATTAAGTGAAGGGGCAGTTGCCCCACGGTGGGTAGTTAGGCCTCCTGGTTGGGCAGTGAAAGGAGTTAACCCTTTCATTATCGCTAAGGTAATGAAGGGTAACCCCCTCCTGCAAACTTCCCAGTAGACCTAGCCACCCACCCTGGGGCAATTACCCCCTTCACTCACCCCCAATGCCCCCAATAAACCAGGTAGCCTTGTCTAACCCCTTCATTGTCTTAGTGGTTAGCTGCTAAGGTAATGAAGTTGCTTTTATTTGATTAATATTACAGTATTTTAGCAGGGGGTCTTCGGAGCTGAATCACATTGATTTAAGGTCTGGGGAACCCCTGCTTCCCGAGTTATAGGCCCCGTTATGGAGTTTTGGTATCCCTCTACTTGGTTTAAATCCCCCGATCACGTGGCGTCATGAAGCTGAAGAAGTTAAAATAGCCACCGGGATACTGGCACCCCATAACGGGGTCTGTAACTCGGGAACCAGGGGGTCCCTGGGCCTGAAATCAATGCGGTTCAGCTCCGGAGACCCCCTGCTACAATACTGTAATATTAAAATAAAATAAAACCCCTGTGATCGCCTTTAGAGGCGGGCAGATAGAGTGACTTATTCAGTCTATCCATTACTGCGTGTCTCTTACAGACAGGTAGAACCCAGTAGGATTCTCACAGCGTGAGTCCCATTCAAACAAGGAACCCAGCTGTATTAATCCAATGGGACATTAAGTCTGCTGTGGACCCTCTCACAGTTATTTCAGCGAATTGCCCATGAGTTTGAAATGTGATGTGTTTGAATACCGGTGGCTGCCTCTGTATAACAGCCACAGAGCATTACAAATATGTGGGTGTAAAACAATATTAATGTTACAATATTATTATTTGTACTGTAAAGTACTTATACCATTTAACTCACTGCGGCCATTGACAATGATATTCACTGTGCCATGTGGCAGATTGATACTGAAATTGCAATACATTTATTTTTTTAAATACCTAATCGAGGGATGTCATTAGCTTGTTACTATGTCTTCCTGCAGGTGGAATCTTGCATCTTATCCCAATACTGGGAACAGTAGCTTCATATGTATAATGCACCTTTGTGGATATGCGTTATTAGGGAGAATGCCTCTTTTGCTTCTCATTAGCATTAATGGCCATTCCAGTTAACGCAATTTCCTTTTTGGGATGAAAACAGGAATTTATGAAACGTTATTAAGTTTTGAGGATGTTAACAAAGTGTTAACTTTGCTTAATGCCTCGTTAAGTCAATAATGGATTTTTGTGAATATCTGTGGGATCTATGTATTGAGACAAGAAATGAGGCAATTCTTGGGTAAAAAAGTAAATAAACCAGATGTATCAAAATAAAGAAAACCTTTAGAAGTGGTATTTTTCCTTGGATACATATGGAGCAATGTTTTTGCCTCTGAATTGGACCAATTTAACCTGGAAAAAAATCCCCTTATTTGGTGTTAGAGAAACTACAACAGTTTTGGAGAATCTTTATGAGATGTGTCAGTGCACACAACTGTTTTTTTTATCTTCACTTAGGACAAAAACCAATCATTTTTGATATATAGTTCTGCCAGCGAGTGCAGCTGTCCACATGACAGAACAATACAGCCACAATGAATTCCTGCCCTATAGGGCTTGCAATCTGATTTTGAGTCCTGAAGAACATTGAGATAAAGTGAAAGTCACAGTCATTGGTCTTGAATTATGGTTTTTACTATCCAATGCCTTCCAGCTTTACATTTTTGCCAATTCTGCATAGCAATGGGTTGTTTGCACTCCATTGTACATTAAAGTTAAACTTTAAGAAACCTTAGGCAACTGAACTTGTGTTTTCAATATTCCATTTCTTCTTCTTTCCATTTAACCCTTTGCAAGCCAAAGGGGCCATGGCACCAGCTTGTCATGTCTTCTCAGGGAAATGGTGGTCACGTGATCACAGTGTCCCTTCACTCTTAAAATGAAGGGGAGGAGTCCTCTACTATTCAATTTCTCTGGACTACAAATAATGCATAGTAGTGCAGGATGTGATCTCCTCTAGAAAACTAGCACTCCAGGGGCATCACGTAGCCACTGCGGCATGGGGCCCTTTGAGTGCCTAACTCCATAATGTAGTAACTATGTCTTGGGCCTCCAAAGACTGTGAACTAGTAGCAGTGCCATGTTGTATATGTTAAATGTAGGTGATTATACTATTTTTAGACATATTAATCAAGTATAGATATTTCTTAATTATTTATTAAGCTTTTCATGTCTCCATAGCGAACAAATGCTTTAAAATATTTCTCAAATATTCACCTACTGTTTTCTCTTTTGTGATAACACTGTTTGATAACTGTTGCATATGCAGGGAGATTGTTACTCCAGAATCTTTCTCCTTGATTTTTTGTGTTTAACTAATTATGACAGGATAACATTTTTAAAGAAATTAGGAGGAAAGATAACAATTACCAGATAACATTTGAATTATGCATGCCTGGAGAAACTGGAAATGACACCGTATTTTTACACAAGAAGCTAATAATGTTTTCACTTTACGGGGGATTGAATAATTATATTGCATCCAAAATGTGTTTAAAACAATTTTTTTTGCCCACTGTGTGGGATTGCTACTTTTTAAGCTCTCCATTGCTTGAAGGTCTATTTATTCCTGTATTATAAATTATAAACAAGGAATATTTTGAAAGGTAAGGACCGTGTGAAGAATTGCTGGGGACAAGCAAATGTACAGTAGTGAACTTCAATTTAGTTCAGTTATGTTTCCTGGGAGGTAGAACCTATAGCGCTTGGAAAGAAAATACAAAAAAAACCAGAACATAGTGTAATCTGTGGGGGAACCAGAGATAGCCCCCTCCAATGAAGGAACACACGAAATAGCTTTTCCTTTGGACAATAAGCTGGAGTGGAACCGGAAACCCATTGCTCCAACACAGAAAATTTTGAAAAATAAGCCCTCGATTTAAAAAATAAATAAAAAAATAAAATAAATATTCAGATTTAGTTATAAATTAAGCTTATGGAAGATCCAAGAAACAAAATAGGAAAGATTTAATTAAATATAAAGAAAAATGTCTTCAAGACAACAATTAGATAAAGGGATAACATTTATTACAAAATACAGTAGTCAGGCTAATGAAGTTAGAAAAATATTGACGAAACATTGGGAGATTCTTACAAAGATCAGATATTGAAGATTTATTTACCAGATAAACCAAGAATGATTTTTTACTAAAGCTAATAATATAAAAAAATCAGATTGCGCCCAGTCAAATTGCCAAAATAGATAAAGATACCAACTGGTTAAGCAATGGAACCCTGGCGCTTTCAAGGGTGTTTAAAGTGTAGAAGCTGTACATTTAACTGATTTGCATCAAAATGTACAAAATACGTAATTAATTTCTAATAAAGATGGGAGAAAGTTAAAAATAAAAGACTTTATATATTGTGATTCAGACTTTGTCATATATCTGCTTATTTGTTCTTGTAATACATTTTACATAGCCCGAATCATACGTACAAAGATGTCCGAACACATCAGAAACATCTTCAATGATTTAGAGACACACAGTGTCACCAACCATTTTAAACTATTTTATAATCAAAATTCCCACAAGAATAAGATTCTTTGCAATTGAAAAACAGAAAGAACACCACAGAGGAGGTGATAAAATGCAATAAATTCTCAAATTAGAAACATCTTGGATTTTCAGGGTTAAAAGTTTAGTTCCTTTTGGACTTAATATCGAAATAGATCTTGTTTCCTTTTGTTTACTTCCTTGAAAAGACTTTATGGGAATAAAGTATCCAATGTTATTTAGCCTACAAGAACACTGCTAACCTAAGGTGTATTTCTATCACTTTGATTGAACATCACATCACTTTTTATTGTTCACACTAGTCATATTTCCCCGCTTAAATAAGAAAATTACAAATAGCCCGTATGAACATTTATATCCCTGTAGATTCCACCATTTACCTATTTGAAATTGTATTTGATTTGTTGTTTTTTGCCATCCTTGGGATGACATAATATTCCATATTTTCACCTATATATTGCTGATTGGTTTAGAAATATACAATCTATATAATCATTCAGATTAAGATATACAGTATATCTTCTGCCTTCCTGACTATACATCATGTCAAATGTTATTGTTCTCACACATGATTTTCTCTGCTCAATAAGGAAAATCATGAACGGCTCTTTTGAGCATTCTCTATCCCTATAGGTTACATAAGGGGTGCGTAAACTGGGGGGAGCGAGAATTTTTACGGTGGGCACGGCGGTTACAGAGGCCCCGCGCGCTTCCCCATGGCATTTAAATTAAATACCGGGGGAGGCATGAGGCCTCTGTAACTCCCTTACCTGCTCTCTGCTGGGTCTTCGGCGACACGTTGCCATGGCAACGCGCATCAAATGACGTGATGTCCCATGACCTGCAACGTCATTTGACGCCGAATCCTTGGCAAGGGGGGCGCGAATGCTGCGGCTGCCAGGCGCAGCTCCAAAGTTTACGCACCCCTGGGTTACATTTTTTACCCATTGGCACCGGAGATTTTTTGTCCAATATTTGAAAATCATTGAATGAGACATGTTTAATTCTTATAGATTAAGCATTGTTTGGTCTAGTAATAAATCCACCTATTCTATACTCAATAAAAATCATAGATGTGTGATGCTAGGGACCATATACAGAACACTATAAGTGGATACTGATAATGTGTATATTAAGGGGGGACTCCATTTTGATTGCTATATAACCATTTGTACTAACACTTAATCTCAGGGACTAATAAATGCCAGTCTGCTATTGTATTTTTGAATCAGATGTCAGAATGACCTTTTACCCACTTTGTGGATGGTTGAATTGAACTAAAGGAACTCTGTTTTTTCAGACTTATTTCATCATGTAGAAACAGGAAGTTTAGCCAGCCATGCTGAGCCTGAATTTTAAGAATGTCTTACAATGAAATGTCCTAAACAATAAGAGAATAACGTTTCCTTTACAGCCTCCAAAAATCTGTACTCAGACCACTTCCCAAATCGTAAACTTTCTAGCTGTCACTTTTTGAGATAAACAGACAGGGAAGTTAAGGGAAGTGAGTTTCTCAATGTACGTGTTTTTTTCTACGCTCGTATGCCTATATAAACTGACTGAAAATCTTTAATAAACAGGAACAGTTTTTGACTAAGCTTCACTGGTTGTCTGACTCTATTACTGCCTCCTCCGAGCTCGTCCGCCATTTTGTCTTTTCCTGTTCAGTGCTTTAAGAGTGGGGTTTTAAAGCCTCCGGAGGTGAATCGATTCAAGTCAGCAGAGACGTATTCTTACGCAGCGCCGTAGAGAATAGGATACTTTCAGATGGTGTCAGATTTGGGACAGAAGCCACAGGCTGGGTAAGTACAAGATACTTTTTATCTGTATATTATCCGTCTGTGTCTCCTTGCCCAAAGAGCCCAAAGGTTTTAAGGTTTAAAGGTTTTTAGAGATACCTCTGCACGGAATGATTCAAGGTTAAGGAAAAATATAGAGACACATGAGTAAGGGACTCATGTGAGTCGGGATTAGGTAATCCTTGGCTGAGTTATATACACAGGGTTATAGCCCCTGCTGAGAGAAGGAATAAGCGATATATGTGTTTATCTGCTTGAAATACTCTTAAAGTGTCTGTGGAAAAGTGTATTTTATTTATTTTTGGGGGGGGAGGAGGATTTTAAGGGATTTTTAAGGGATTACTGTATTACTGTATTATTGTGCATGTGCATGTTTTTATATATAGTATAAGATATAAGATATATAAGACATATAAGTGCCTAAGATATATAAGATAAGATATCTAAGATAAGTGATATATAGAAGTGCATAAGTGCATAAGTGCATAAGAATAAGTTGTGTTGCTCATATTTTACTGTGCTGTGCTTGCTTGCTTGTTGGTTATTTTAGTCAAGTAAGAATTGTATTGTCTAAATGATGGGAATTGCAAACAGCAAACGATACCCTAGGAGAACAAATGATTGTCAAGATAGCAAGAGAGTTGTTGACATAGCTGGTAAGACTTCTAAGCAGAAACCGACTGTTACGCTTATCATAAACAGACAATATGACCCTGACATAGAAACACCTAAAGAATTTGTAAGTGCATGTACTTCCGATTTTTACACAACTCCGTTTGTGGA
The DNA here is from genome assembly GCF_040206685.1 of Ascaphus truei. NCBI lineage: Eukaryota > Metazoa > Chordata > Amphibia > Anura > Ascaphidae > Ascaphus > Ascaphus truei. The sequence goes on from NC_134487.1 coordinate 149,263,963, forward strand.
TAATATAGCTGGCTGGTCTGAGAGAATGCAATCTTCCAACCCTTTCCCGAGGGAAGGTAGTTTTGCCCCATTTCATATAACAATGATAAAAAGCTTATGTTTGGGTGGAGATCCTGAATGGCTATGGTTTCAGCCGGATCCCGAGTGGGACATGCATTATATGGCATTATGTGGCCGCATTTGGGTGAAAGTTGCACCTCACATTGATGAGGCAAAACAAAGAAATAACCCAAAATCTGAAGAGCCCATATGGCCACCCCCGCCTAACCCCCTTACAATGGTGTATTCCCAAGCCCCTAATGCACCCCCACAGGAGTTTTTACCTCCAGATGTTCTACCCCCACCGCTGCCGCCTTGTGTTATTTAACAAGTACCCCCGTATACCCCTATCACACCTGTGCCACTATATCCAAGTTTGGATCCTACCATATTGGCAGCTTTATCACACTATGCTGCAGGTACTCACAACAAACCTCCTGCACCCTTACGTAGGGGGGAGAGTAATGATTTTTGTCCCCAGTCCCCTCAACCCACATATGTGGAGTTGAGAAACACTACAGAATCAGAGGTGGTACACCTTTCTCAGCCTGTGCCTGATATGTCGTCTTTTAGAGGAAGCCCAAGCAGACAGCTTCCCACTGCCGTAAGCCCCACAAGAATCTCATCTCCTGTTTCACCCCCTGTCTCCAGCGAAAGTGAAGAGGAAGATTCTAGTTCGGAATCATCTCATTCCGACATGCCATCACCCCCTAGCCAATTGCCTTTAAGGAAACTTAAAGAGACCACTGCTTCAGCAGCTTCAGTGACGTCTGAGTCATCTGCAGAAGCCAGCAATGAAAGAGTTAAACAGTTTTGTGCTTCTGTGAGGGTATTGACTGAGGAATTTAAAGAATTTAAAGACGTAATGACTGATTCATTTGCAGTAACATTAACACCCACACATAATACCAAACCCTTACCTGCAACACCGCAATCATCCTTTCTCACACCTAAAAACACTACAACTACTAGAAAGGATGCTATTCGCACTGCTAAGAAACGAGAATATGAAGCATTGTTAGCTGACACTTTAGCTGATTCCATAAAACTCTCTGAGGAAATCAGGAAGTTTAATTCTGCAAGACAGGATACACCCATATCAGCTAGGACACGACAAGCATTATCTCGTAGCACTCTGACAAGGGAACAGGCTGACACACAGGACTGTGCTGAAGCAGAAGTTTATTTAACATTGCCGTTTATGACTTTAGGCAAGGATATTTTAATACACTCTGTAGACACCACATTAATGGAATCATGGGTTTTAATAAACATTCCTACAAGGGTCCAATGAAGCAAGCAGACGAGTCCTCTATGGGTATTGAGGGTACACTCACCAAATGTTACAACACTCCTATTTTGTCGGTACAATTAAATCCTAGGTCTGACAAACAATGGAGTCACCCATTTAGGGTTATTCCACAATGTCCAGTGAATTTATTGGGACGTGATTTAATAGCTAAAATGCAAATTGACAAAAGTATTGATGACAAGGGGGGGATTATTGTAAGTTCTCCACATCTCTCCCCCAATAATTATGATCTTTCTCTCTTTCAGCATGACACTGGCAGACTCAAAGTTCGAGGGTTAACAATGCCAGACAGATTAGTTGAACAACTGACCAAATTGTCAGATTTTGCTACCAATGGGGATATGCCTTACACACGCATGACATTTTCTAATCCCATTTCATGTATCATCTAGGATCCAGAAGACGAGATCCATGATCCTGAAGCACACACGGATGTGTCTGCTCGCATTGAAGGTGTATGGATCACACCAACTACCATATACATTGCATCAGACAAAGGAGCCTTCATATGGGCTCAGGGACAGCAGCTTGTATTACAGGACAAGTATTTAACTATTGACGAGATATGGGATATAGAGTGGAATCTTTTTCCTACTGACATACCTTTATCATTACAGGACATTGACCCACGGGTATGGGCGACTTCTAACACTGACCCAGGTCTCATCTCATGCACACCATATGAGGCTACACTAAAGCCAGGAGTAAGTCCGGTTTACATCAAATAGTACCCATTATCTGCAGAGAAGGAAGCATGGATAGCACCTATTATCAGGGAGCTACTCGCAAAGGGAGTGATAGAACCAACTGTCTCACCATACAACACACCAGTTAACCCTGTCCCTAAACCTACCAGCTCGCAGTGGCGTTTTACACAAGATTTGCGCGCAGTCAATGAGTTAGTGCAACCATTAGCGCCTATAGTACCAGATGTTACAGCAATCATTACAGCCATACCTGCAACAGCGACATATTTCACGGTAATAGACCTGAATTCAGCATACTTTTCCATTCCGGTGCACCCCAACACACGATCTTTGTTTGCGTTTACCTATAAAGGTGAACAATTCCGCTGGTGTCGTTTACCACAGGGGTATTGCGATTCCGCCACGGTTTACAGCACCATCGTGCGCATGACTCTTGCTGACTGGTGTCTGCCCGGTGACTCTGTTTTGCTGCAGTATGTGGATGATTTGCTACTCTGCAGTCAAACGGAAGAAAAATGCACTCTGGACACTCACAGTCTGATGAAGCATCTCGCTGCTACGGGTCATAAGGTCTCACCTCACAAGGTACAGATGGCGCAACAAACTGTCAAATATTTAGGCTTCATACTACAGCCAGGACAGAGACTCCTTTCGCCAGAATGAGTCAAGGTAATTGCCACTCTCCCCAAGCCCAAGACGAAAGCTGCTATGTTGTCTTTTCTGGGGATGATCACCTATTGCCGCCAATGGATATCGAACTGTTCCCACTGGGATACCATGTTGAGACAATTGACATTGATGCATAAGCCAGACACACAGCAATGGACACCAGAGACTCTCACTGCATTCACCGAACTTAAGACTGCATTGTGTTCTAGCCCTGCTCTGGGCTTGCCGAACTATAACTTGCCTTTCCATTTGTTTTGCAGCGAGACAGGTACCGCAGTTGTTGGCATACTGGCGCAAGAGCATGGCTCGGGCTATAGACCGGTGGAATTCTATTCTATGAAACTGCAGGAGATTGTGCAAGGGTTCACGGCATGTTTAAGACAAGTGGCTGCATGCGCAATTTTGGTAGAAGCAGTACAATCTATTGTGCTGTCACACAAACTAACCTTGCATACATCACACCAAGTACTACATGTTCTCAGGAATCTCACTACGCAGCACATGACCGCACAGCATAGAACAGGGTATGAAACTATCCTCACATCTACCTCAAATCTCACTGTCAAATATCACCCACCACACACTGGTCCAGCTCAAATTCTGACTAATCTGTTACTGCACAACTCTGACATAGGCAATGAAGATCATGACTGCCTACAAAACATACACAACACGACGTCAGTAAGGAGCGACTTAGAAAGTATGCCCCTTAAGGAGGGAGATGTATTGTTTGTAGATGGGTCATGCTCTAAACCTTCAGATGGAGTATATCTGACAGGATGTGCAGTAGTTAGGTTACCAGACACAGTAATCTGTTCTGGAGCGTTACCGTTTGTTTCAGCTCAAGCAGCAGAGTTAGTAGCATTGACAGAAGCATGTAAAGCATCATCTCAGAATACGGTAACCATTTACACAGACTCTCGTTATGCATACGGAGTGGTACACGATTTTGGAGTAATATGGAAGAATCGTGGTTTTGTAAGTGCAGATGGTAAGGGCATATCACATGCTACATTGGTAGAGCAGTTACTGGACGCCATGTTGCTACCCAGTAAACTAGCAATTGTTAAATGTAAAGGACATGCTGGTGGAGAGACAGATGAGGCCAAATGTAATGAGTTGGCTGATTTTACGCGAAAGAGGCTGCACAATCACAGATTATGTTTCCAGCCTACAACACCACTGTTGACACACAGCTCAATATGGTAATGACATGCCATCTCCCAGACTATGATCTTAAAATGTTACAGGAACTTGCAGAAGAAAAGGATGTAGAGCTATGGGAGGAAAAAGGTTTGAGCAAAGATGAGAATGGGATTTGGACTAAGGGCACAGTGATAGGTTTTCCTAAAATAGCTAGCCCTATTTTAATCTCACATTTCCATGGAATTGGGCATAAGGGAAAGAAAGCTACATGTGATCAGATTAAGGAATTGTTTTTAGTCAGATACATTGATCAGGTAGTTGAGACACAATTAGCCAGATGTCTAACATGCATCAGGAATAACACACAGGGCACACGACCCGCAAAACATGAACATCTACCGCCACCTAGTGGCCCAATGGAGCAAATACAGATTGATTTCACACAGATGCCAACAGCTGCAGGAAAGCTGAAATACCTACTGGTAATGGTAGATCAATTCAGCAAATGGATTGAAGCATTTCCTACAACGAACTAAAGCTCAAAGACAGTTGTAAAAATACTTTGCAAGGAAATCATTCCCCGGTGGGGATGCCCTCTTCAAATAAATAGTGATAGAGGAACGCATTTCACATCCCAGGTGACTCAAGGAGTTGCTAAGACTCTCGCTATAGATTGGAAGTTTCACATACCATACCACCTACAGTCATCAGGTCAGGTAGAGAGGACCAATCGCACGATCAAGGATAAACTGCGTAAAGGAACAAATGGTACCTTTTCAAGATGGCCAGATGTCCTTCTCGCAGTCCTTGCAGAAATCAGGATGACCCCGAATAGTACTACCAAATTGTCACCATTTGAAATTTTAATGGGGAGGCCGTTTCCAACTCCCTGGGCTCATGGTACGTATTGCCCGAAGGAAGTTGGAGACCTAGAACAAATTCAAGAGAATTATGTTTTTCACCTGATATAGAAATTGAATGGCAACAATGGTGATGTTTCTTCTTCTCTTCCACTCCCTTCAGATAAGTCAACACATCATTTCCAGCCTGGAGACAAAGTCGTGGTCAAGCGCCTGCCCGCCAAAGGAGGGACAACAGAACCTCCATACGGACTTCCAACCAGGATCCTCGCAGTGACTCGTACAGCCATGCTGACTGAAGACTCCTCAACATGGATTCATGCATCACGTATCAAGTCAACGAAGGAGTAGAGGCATGATTCCAGATCCATGAATTACCAGAGACACAATCTCAGAAGAATCGGTGCAAACGTATATACTTTCTTTCAATATTTGGCCTATGTATATTGGGGATATGCATTATTTACCACATATGCGCAAAAGAACTAATGAACACTAGCACCTCTGTTAGCTGCCCTCACCACAGTCCACCAGAAAGCTCTTTTTTCTCTGGGGAAGGTGACATCTCTTCTCTCCTTTCCAGAGAACAAGATGAAAGCAAAATCCATGTACCACAGGTCCAGTCTAACTCTCCCAATCTGCCAGAAAAACATTACACATGCTCCAAACGTATGGCTTCATTTCTAACAGAAGTCAAAACTAACATCTGGAAGCATTTGGCTGTTGAGGTACTGAATATGTCACATTTCTGTTTAGCCGACATGACCAGCACAACTGACATAATCACAAGCTGTTTAATAGCAGTACCCACACCAGTAGAGATTTTGTTAAAAGTGTTTAGCATAGGCAATAATGATAGTTTGGCAGAACATCATGATGTGCGACAGCATTTTTCTGTCTGTGAATACTGTCGTGACTGTCCCCTGTGTATTGGTGAAAAATGGGCTAATATGACACAAATTATGACCCAGAATATAACACAGAGTGACATATGTTATCAAATGACATGTAATCCTGAAAAAATAGGCAAATGTAAACAAGTAAAATTGACACCCTCAGCATCCACCAACATGACCCGAATATTGTGTAATCGAGCTGATGACAAATGTGTTAACGTCAATAACACTATGAGTTGCAATCACACAATAAGCACACCAAGTCATATATATACTGTTAAACTTCCCGTTGGATGGTTGTTTTCTTGTGGTAATACTACAGTACATACACATATATACCAGGAAACATCTCAGGGGGACCATGTACTCTCACCAGGTTAGGAATAATGATGTTCTCTGTAGAACCTGGCCTACATCAAATCAAATTTAAGCGATCTACTATTTCAGTTACTGAAGATTGCAATCCACATGTAGTTTTATTGTCAAATGCTGAAATTCTAAGTCTAGCAGTCTCTCTTGTTGGAGTTCCTGGATTGGCTGTGCAATCAGCAAGAACTATCAATAAACTGGCATGTGTTGTAGCCAAGGGGTTAAATCACACTTCCCAGGCCCTAGAAGAACTGATGATAGATTTACAAGGTACACGCAAAGCAATTTTGGAAAATCGTGCCGCAATTGATTATCTTTTGCTTAAACATGAGCATGGATGTCAAGATTTTGAGGGAATGTGCTGTTTTAATCTCTCTGATCATTCAAAATCCATGCAGAATCACATGGCTAACATCAAAAGTCTTGTTGCAGACATTACTGAGAGAGTTGATCAGTCTGATTGGACTTTTGGGTTAGGCGCATGGATTGGAGAGTTGGGAAAGAAATGTATTATGGGACTGATATTTATTACTTGCATAGTTGTAGTATTAGTTATTATTTTTTCATGCTGCAAATTAATGTGTTTATCTTTATGTAAAATGATTATGCCTTCTGTTAAGTCAGTTGATCACACATATGCTTCACTGAACGTTAATGCCCCTATTTCTAGTTTCCCAAATGTAACCTATAACTCTAGACCTACAACCACCAGTGTCCCGATACCTTTAATGGATTATGATAATGTTCAAATACAGTACGAGACCCCTGTATCCTAGGGATTGTCATTTTATGACAAAAGGAGGGATTGATAATGTGTATATCAAGGGGGGACTCCATTTTGATTGCTATATAACCATTTGTACTAACACTTAAATCTCAGGGACTAATAAATGCCAGTCTGCTATTGTATTTTTGAATCAGATGTCAGAATGACCTTTTACCCACTTTGTGGATGGTTGAATTGAACTAAAGGAACTCTGTTTTTTCAGACTTATTTCATCATGTAGAAACAGGAAGTTTAGCCAGCCATGCTGAGCCTGAATTTTAAGAATGTCTTACAATGAAATGTCCTAAACAATAAGAGAATAACGTTTCCTTTACAGCCTCCAAAAATCTGTACTCAGACCACTTCCCAAATCGTAAACTTTCTAGCTGTCACTTTTTGAGATAAACAGACAGGGAAGTTAAGGGAAGTGAGTTTCTCAATGTACGTGTTTTTTTTCTACGCTCGTATGCCTATATAAACTGACTGAAAATCTTTAATAAACAGGAACAGTTTTTGACTAAGCTTCACTGGTTGTCTGACTCAATTACTGCCTCCTCCGAGCTCGTCCGCCATTTTGTCTTTTCCTGTTCAGTGCTTTAAGAGTGGGGTTTTAAAGCCTCCGGAGGTGAAGCGATTCAAGTCAGCAGAGACGTATTCTTACGCAGCGCCGTAGAGAATAGGATACTTTCAGATACACATATGGCAAAGGTGCAAGAAAAGGTAAGCGCAAACCCTATAATATATCAACAAATAAATCACAAAAAAATTATATCACCAAGAGGAGATGCTGCTGGTGTGAGGAATTTCACAATCCCTCAATAGACAACAGGAGGAGTACACAGAGCACAAGAACTCCTCTCGTGGGTAAATGGAAGTTCACAGGAATCAGATCAACATGTATTAAAAGAAAAGAGAAAAGATCATGGTGCAATACAGTTTAATTAACAAAAAATCCTTTGAGCAGTGAGCTCCAGTATACTCACATGCTCCACGATCATTAAAAGCAGTTTAACCAACTCAGGGTTAGGAGCGACGCCCGCAATACAGCAAACACAGCTCACACGAATCCTCTGGGTAGGGACAGTCTCCTCCGCATCCAAACAGCGTCTGACGTTACAAGACTTCCTCATCTTTCCTCCAATGTTAAGGGGGGAGTAGCAGGATACAGAGTCAGCGTCAGCGTTGAGATCTTTACAGCGGGAGAACAGCTGGTTCGCAGAAAGCGGCAAGAAGCTCCACACGGCTCCACACAGCTCACGGGTCACTGTGCAATTGAAATTAACCCTACGCGTTTCATCCGGGTATTCGGACTTCTTCAGGGGTGCATGGATACAGACTCATCTCAAGACATTAAATAGTCCCCAAAAGGGGAGGGGAAAGGGCGGGTGCAACAAATCATAGCACAAGTCCTGCCCACAATGCAGAGATGTACACATACAGATAGCAGCCAATGTTAAATGGACACAAATAATGTATAATGGTAAATACACAAAATTTATATAATACAAAATATATACATAGAATTTATATAATAAAAATATAATAAAAATATGTATACGCAAATAGACAATTAATACAATAAGGATCCAGATAGGACCTAAGTGGAGACAAAAAGGAAAATCAGCACAAGTAGTATAATAAAAATGTCATACAATAAAAATCAACGTATAAACGTATAAAAATAATGTATATTAAAAGTTGATATAAAAAGGATGTCAATCTATGTGCCCATAACAAGTATAGAAATACACATATGAACATCAATGTAAAAAGGAAACGAGATCAATATCGATGTTAAGACCTCTTGGCTTAAGTGTACGTAATTTATGTATCCAGAAGGTTTCTTTTTGGGAAATCTCCTGGATACGGTTACCTCCTCTCCAATGTATATATTTTGTATTATATAAATTTTGTGTATTTGTACCATTATACATTATTTGTGTCCATTTAACATTGGCTGCTATCTTTATGTGTACATCTCTGCATTGTGGGCAGGACTTGTGCTATGATGTGTTGCACCCGCCCTTTCCCCTCCCCTTTTGGGGACTATTTAATGTTTTGAATTAAGTCTGTATCCATGCATCCCTGAGAAGTCCGAATACCCGGATGAAACGCGTAGAGTTAATTTCAATTGTGCAGTGACCCGTGAGCTGTGTGGAGCCGTGTGGAGCCTCTTACCGCTTTCTGCGAACCAGCTGTTCTCCCGCTGTAAAGATCTCAACGCTGATGCTGACTCTGTATCCTGCTACTTCCCCCTTACCATTGGAGTAAAGCTGAGGAAGTCTTGTAACGTCAGACGCTGTTTGGATGCGGAGGAGACTGTCCCTACCCAGAGGATTCGTGTGAGCTGTGTTTGCTGTATTGGGGGCGTCGCTCCTAACCCTGAGTTGGTTAAACTGATTTTAATGATCGTGGAGCATGTGAGTGTACTGGAGCTCACTGCTCAAAGGATTTTTTGTTAATTAAACTGTATTGTACCATGATCTTTTCTCTTTTCTTTTAATACATGTTTATCTGATTCCTGTGAACTTCCATTTACCCACGAGAGGAGTTCTTGCGCTCTGTGTACTCCTCCTGTTCACACATATGGCAAAACCTGCATTACATATCTTGAAATGAGGATAGATACTAGGTGTGGTATCCTGGTTGGTAAACCATTAAGATGAGGTAGACAATCTATCCACAAACCAATGCAATGTGATCACCCCAAAAAAGTACCTTATGTCCTTGTAATAACAATGGAGAACATGTAGCAAACAAAAACTCACAGGTCTGCTGCAGCGTCCATATTAATCATAATTCCTGGCAGTCTAGGTGTGCCTCTGTCAGTGTGATGCAGGATACAAGATGAGAAGAAAGTAGCAGAGCACAACCAGGAATATCCAAAAATAATAATTAGGAGGAAAGTGCGTTTTCCATAAAATAATTATTTATTGGTCATGATAGAAAAAATAGCAAGTCATTGCCCTACCAACGCGTTTCTCAAGGAGAAAGCGCTCTGTGTATCGCGAAATGCGTTGGTAGGGCAATGCCTTGCTATTTTTTCTATCATGACCAATAAATAATTATTTTATGGAAAACGTACTTTCCTTCTAATTATCTTTTTTGGATATCCCTAGTTGTGCTCTGCTACTTTGTATTGTATTGTATTGTATGTCTTTATTTATTTAGCGCCATTAATGTACATAGCGCTTCACAGTAGTAATACATGTGGTAATCAAATAATTAACAGATACTATTAATAACAGGTCATGGAAATAAGTGCTTCAGACATAAAAGTAACATTAAGGAAGAGGAGTCCCTGCCCCGAGGAGCTTACAGTCTAATTGTTAGGTAGGGAGAACGTACAGAGACAGTAGGAGGGAGCTCTGGTAAGTGCGTCTGCAGGGGGCCAAGCTTTATGTATCATGTGTTCAGAATATCAACAGTGCTATTCTAATCTTGTATCTATTCTATGCTCACCCTAGTATTAGTGTGTAGTACCTTCCTTTTTCATTATTCCAGCAGCTTTTTAGCTGTTCCAGACCATCTAATATTGCTCCCATTTTTCTCATTTGGAATCCAGTTTCCACCGGTAAGATATGTGTGTCACTTTAGAGAAAGCTACACCATCTGTTTTTGTGTCCCAAAGACATATCCTTTGAGCTTGGATATACCCTACCAGCCAAGTATTATTGTGAATGGAAAAGTGTTCTACTGTGCACACACCAACCTAAATTGTATGGTTAATAATTCCCTTTTCCCCCCATTATTCCTCACAACTCCATGAGAGGATTTTGCCTCAATCCTATCTTTTGTCTATGTAAAATATATCTAGTTTTAATGGTTTATTGTTAATTTGTGCCTGCTAGATGTTTTTTTATATCTTTTGTTTATGTATTTTTTATGTATTTTTTATATGTTTCTTGTGTTTTTATACGTTTATTATATTCATTCCTTTTTACATCAGTTGTTGATTGTCAGAATTATGCTTGTTGATTAATATTTATGGTTCTGACTACAATCACTATGCGCCTTGATAATTTGACATTACCACTTTAATTACTGAATTAATATTAGAGGCCATATAATAGGGATAGCACTCAGCAGCTCTTCATCTGCACCCTTGATGAAGCCGTAGCAAAACGCGTAGGGTGAACGTTTGAGCTAGAAAGAGAGAGAGAAAGCCCAGCTGTACATTTTGCCATCTGTTTGATCTAACACAAACATCACGAAGGGAGTGGTCCATCACGTGCCGCAGAAGGACTTTTTCATTTCATGTCACGAGTCACACATGGAAGAGCACTGAGACGTGATGTCCCTCTATCAAAGTCTTTTGGGCTGATCTCTAACCGCACATTACTATTTGACATTTTGAGAGTGCCGTGTGCATCTTTTAAAAATAGTGTTTTTTTATAAATGTGTATTTACACTATGTTTTGTGCTGTGTAAATTCCCCACATATGGAGTTTCCTATCGTGTTAGTTTGAATACAACATACAAGAAGATTCATCCCCTCTTCACCTTCTGGTTGTTGGTTCCGGTTCCACTACAGCCTATTGCCCCAAAGAACAGTTATTTTGTGAGTTCCTTCATCAGACGGGGTTATCTCTGGTTCCCACACAGATTACACTATGTTCTGTTTTTTGTCTTTTCTTCCCAGCGCTATAGGTTGTACCTTCCTGGATTCTTTGCTTTCTCTCTGTGTGAGAGAGTGAACCCAAGCTGCAAGGACAGATAAGGATTTGTTTTTGTCATATTTTCACTTGCTTTACTTTAATCAGTGATTTGTCACACAGTTTTATTTTTTCTTTCCTGGTTCGGTTATGTGTTACTCCATTATGTATATTCAACTCAAACACAATGAACCAATTCAGTGATGAAAGGGATGATATTCACAATGTGTTCCCAGTATCCTTTACATTGAAGGAATTCAAAGGAACCTTGTCATTGTAAAATCTAAGCAGCTGTAAGCAGCGACCTCTGAACAAAAATGAGCCTTGCTGTATATATCCCCTACATATATAAGGCCTGTGAGAGTGGCAAACAGGGCCGCCAACAGCAGGGGACAGAGGGCACTGGCGTCCCGGGCCCGTTGAGTCAGGGGGGCCCGGCCGCCTGCGGACGCCACCTGGCCCCCGTGTGTCAGGAAAAAAAAGTGTCTTAAAAAAAAGCCTGTGTCAAAAATAAATAAATAATAATAATAAAAAAAACAATATGAGGAGAGGGGATCCAATCAGGGCCCTCCTCATGGGCGGGGAGTGGGACGGACTACAAGTTAATATAAGCAACTGCACAGACGGGAGAAGCAAGTTTGAATGTTCCCGGCTGTGCAGCTTATTATTCACATAGAACATAAACGTTAAGTACATCCATGCTGTAATTGTTATCTGTCCTGTGACCGGCAGACCAGACTCCTCCTCTCGACCTCAGTCAGTGTCTCTGACTCTCTCCACTCCTACGCGCAGCACTACAAACAGTTTTCGGCAAGCGTGCATGCAGCCCTCCCCAGCCGGCTCCTTATCCCCCCCACTCTACCGGTATCCACCTCCCCCCCCTACCGGCATCCACCTTCCCCCCCCCCCCTACCGGCATCAACCTTCTCCCCCCCCCCCTACCGGCATCAACCTTCCCCCTACCGGCATCAACCTCCCCCCCCCCTACACCGGCATCCACCTCCCCCCCAACCGGCATCCACCTCCCCCCCCACACCTACCGGCATCCACTGGACCTGGCCTGATCATCCACAAGGTAAGTCTTTTTTTAATATGTATTGGGGGGGGAGTCTTTTTTAAATATGTATTGAGGAGGGAGTCTTTTTTTAATATGTATTGGGGGGGAGTCTTTTTTTAATATGTATTTGGGGGGAATCTTTTTTTTTATTTGTATTAAGGGGCCTGGGGGAATTTGTATATGTATTGGGGAGGTGTGTGTGTGTGTGTGTGTGTGTGTGTGTGTGTGTGTGTGTGTGTGTGTGTGTGTGTGTGTGTGTGTGTGTGTGTGTGTGTGTGTGTGTGTGTGTACTGTATATATATATATATATATATATATATATATATATATATGTATATATATATATATATATATATATATATACACAGTACACACACACACACACACACACACACACACATATATATATATACTCCCAGTAAGATATATATGTATGGGGGGTTATAGGTATTGTTTTTTTTATATGTATTGGGGTTTATTGTATGCATCATGCAAGGCAGGAGAGTTAGACGGAAAGGAGAGAAATACATGGGAAGGGGTGGGGGGCTTGTGAGGTGTGAAATGGGGGGGCGGGTGGCGAGCAATACCGCCGACAAGGGGGGGCCCTGCTTAAAATGTTTGTCCCGGGCCCCACGATTTCTGTTGGTGGCCCTGTTGGCAAACTACACATGACATCATCGACGAAGGGGTTAATACACTGCAATGATGACAGTAAGGATATTTACATATACTGTACCATCACGTCATTGCACATAATATATCATTACCATATCTTATTAAAACTAGATTTTTTTAAATAATTAGAGATTATACGGTGTTTCATTCCTAATAAATTAATTCTTTGTCGATTCTACTTTTTTTCCAGGAACTCAAGTCTTATTGAAGCTGGGAGCAATGAGCTAAAAATTGGAATCCATCACTCCTTAAGTTTTTTCAGGCTTGAGGCAGGAGCTGGTATATTTTTCTACAGGGGCAGTAATGACGGTAGGTGCCTGTGAAAACCAACATGGCATGACACCTCATCTCATTAACTCGTTTGCATCCTGTTCCCCATGAGACAAACATTTCTTAAATCTGCATGTTTTAGGAATGCATGAGCAGCAACAATAATACTTATACATCTGATTCCTTTTATTTCATTAAATTTATATCTGGAGGCTAAGATTTTTGCCTTGTTGAACACCACCATTTAGTTGTTCTGTAATGTAGCTTAGAAATTCAATACTATTACTGAACCATTTGTTGCAAGTGGAGCCTGCAACACATGGCACAGCTGACAAAGAAAACAATTTGTAATGTTGATTTAAAGCATGTAATGAGGAAACATGATTGACATTTTACTCAACTCTCACTATTTACTATAGACAATCCCTGATGTTATGCTAAAAAAAAGTAGGATTTCTAATTAAGCTTTCTCAATCCAATGGAATGGAAAATAAAGCGATCTCCCCCATTTCCTTTTTTAATCTCCCTCATAGGAGCATTTAATGTACATGTTGGCCACAATGACAAGCCCTTTTCAAGCCTCCGACCCATCGAGTCACATTGTAAAGTCACATCATCAAACACAACAAAGAATGTAATGATGCTTGAAATGGGTAAAGCTATAAAGAAAAAATGAGGGATAACCCCAGAAGACTGATGCTACAACCTTGCAGGTATTGTGGACAAGTGGAGAGAGTCAGTATGAAACCACCGCAGCAACAAGATATGACAATAAATAAATCCTCCAAACATTCAATTGTAGACCCTTATCTTAGATGGGGGGCTTTTGTAGCATGGCTGGTAGAGATACAACGGAGCCCTATCTAGACAGAGCCCAGGAGTAAATCACGGGTCCAGCTACTGCTAGCCTCACCTGCATCTTGTGATCGAAGGGTTAATTCAGCCGGTGCACATCATCCCTTGAACTGTAGAACTGCCGGATGCTGCTGTAAAGGAACGTTGCTATTGTTGCTGTGTGTAGCGGTGGCGTGCTCCTGCTCGCAAAAGGTGAAGAAAGGTAAGTAAAAAGTAGAAGAACGGCGGTCACTGCTCCTCTGGAAAAAACTCTCCAACCAGGCGTATAAAAAAACTTTATTGCATCAAAAAGAACATCCACATGTCTATGACACTCTGACGCGTTTCGTTCTGGGAACAGAACTTTATCAAAGAGTGCCTTCCACTCCGTAATCCCCCCCATAAGTAGGCCATACTGGATGCTCATTGGCTAAACGATATCACGTGTAATCACTCCCACCAATGAACTAAGTACCAATAGGATTTGAGTCAGATCGGCATACATGGGGGGGGGTTTAGGGAAGCGCTAACCATACACAGATAATGCGACGATATAGACTCATTACAGATACAACAAATCACAAAAATAGAAACATACTAATTACTAACAAACGGAGTTAAAAGCAAGAAAATATGTGGACCCTAAAGAGCAGTAGCTGCAATGGTTATCCAACCTGGACACAAAAAGTATTAAATGTGATAATACTTATATCAACAGCTAATTTAACCAATAAGGTTTTTCATGATTATAATAAAGGAGTAAAATCAACTTTTAATGTGCCCAGGACTGACATCCAAAGTAACATCTACACTAAATACATAATTAGTTACCATCTATACTACGTCATTAAAACAGGTTAGACCATGGACAGAACATAATGAATGGCTCAAAATCTATTAAGATATATGAAAAACAATATATAAACAGAGAATGTTGTTATAAACTTTATACATGAACTTCCCACTCACATCACTATTCATTTAAGCATCACCATAATAGATCAATATAAATATAAATCCATCGCATGATGTAATGGGGTCTCAAGTCTTGAGCATCACTCAAAGAAAAGCTAGGTAGTTAAAAAATGTTTTAGCTCCCAATCTATATTTATACCAGAGGGATAAAGCGTGCTTAAAGTGTGGATCCAAAACATCTCTTGTCTATTCAGTCTGTTAACCCTATCACCTCCTCTTGGGTGACACGGTACATGTTCAATTGCTGAGAATGTAAAATTCACTATACCTCCCCTGGGACAAAGGCTAAAATGTCTGGAAACTGGGTGGACACTGTCACATTTCTTAATAAGCCTCACATGTTCTGCTATTCTTGTCTTTAAAGGTCTAGTGGTTCGACCCACATAAGACTTTTTACAACCACATGACAGCATGTAAATAACAAAGCTACTATTGCAGTTAATGAAGCTAGTGATCACTATCTTGGAATGCTAAGTTGGAATAAAAATAGAACTTTTAAAAAATATTACAAAAATGATTATAGAAAGGACAAACGTGGAGAGAGACACACCAACTATGAGAGTGAGAAATCACATACAGAGAGGGGAGGGGAGGAGAGATCTGAACATCAGATAAGAGATAGAACCACTAGGGATAATCAGTACTCACCGAAAAAAGAAGAATATAGAGGTAGAGACAGAGCGAACTACACTCCTATTAATCAATCTAAAAAAGATAAAAGAGATGAAGACAGGACAAGAAAACAGCAAAATAGAACTAACTCCTTAGATTCCAAAGAGAGAAAGGAAAATAAAGATAAGAAAGATCTTAAAAAACAAAATAGCACAGATTCCTCTTTTTTAGGGGCAGAGGGCCCTTCCAATTTGTGGGATCCAAGTTACAAGCAATCTCAGACAGAGAAAGGATCAATGGGCAGCTCAAAAAGAGGAAGACTCTCAGAGGAAAGAGGGGTAGACGAAAACACACGAGACAACAAAAGGAGCGCAAAATAAATGTTGAAAATGTCATTAATCTCAGTACTATATCCCTATCAGATACACAAAATAGTGTTCTATCAAAAGGACTATCCTTTGCACCAATGAAGACACATAGCAGCTTCAATCTATATATAGATGCTAATCGCTTTCTTAGGAAACTCACTGTGAAACGATATTTTTTGGGGAGACACATAGAGCACAATACTAAAGAAGTGCCCCCAGTGGTAGAAGAGGAGAGAAAATTTATTCATACAGGATTAAAACCTAAATCCACCTTTTACCCCCATTTTGCCACTGGCAACCATTGGATGTCTTTTTTCAGATGGTCACCAAGGATTTTGAAACCCTAGATTCAGATCTCAAGGAAAAGGGCAATAAGAGATCAGAAAACTTGACCAAAGATGAGAAGGAGGCCCTTAAGGAACTCATGGAGAACCATGAACTGGTCATCAAACAGGCAGATAAAGGGGGGGGGATAGTACTTATGGATCGGGTCAATTATGAACTAGAGGCACTTAGATTATTGGGAGATACCAACACCTACACTGTATTGTCCTCTAACCCTATCAATTCTTACACAGAAGAACTAAAGACATTGTTGGATAGGGGGAAGGAGACCGGCATACTTGATGATAAGGAATACAATTTTTTGTATCAAAATAAAGCCAAGATGCCGGTCTTTTATTTCCTTCCCAAGATCCATAAGAGTGTAGTCAATCCCCCAGGAAGACCAATAGTCTCGGGGATTGACTCACTTACTGCCAACCTCTCGCTATACATAGACACCATTTTACAACCACATGTGGTGAAACAAAGGGCTTATTTGAAAGACACTGTTGATATACTCAACCTATTAAGTGGGGTGAAGTGGGAAGAACACTTTATACTAGCCACTTGTGATATAGCTTCACTCTATACAGTCATTAAACACACACAGGGATGTGAAGCAGTCAGGCGTGTATTACTAACAGATGATAACCTACCAGAATCACAAATTGATTTTTTGATTGAAAGTATAAAATTCATATTGGAGCACAATTATTTTTGGTATGCACAGAATTTTTGTTTGCAGAAATGTGGCACGGCGATGGGGACGAGATTCGCTCCAAGCTACGCCAATCTATTTGTGTCAGATTGGGAGAAGGATAACATCTGGGTGGAGGGTGAGCTTGGGGCGAATCTTGTCCTTTATCGCCGCTACATAGATGATATTATTTTTATTTGGAGGGGCGGTGAAGACACTTTAATTAAATTTATTGAAAGTATGAATGTCAACACATACAATCTACAATTCACGAGTGAATGGAGTCACACACAAATTAATTTTTTAGATTTGAACATATATATTGAAGAAGGAACAATAAAAACTAAGACATACTTCAAAGAAATAGACAAGAACAACTTTATTAGAAGAGACAGCTGCCATTTGCCTAGATGGATGGATAATGTACCATCAAGCCAGTTCACTAGAATAAGAAGAAACTGTACAGATATAGAACAATACCAGTCACAATCTGTAAAAATCAAAGAGAGATTTCTGGAAAAAAATTATAGTGAGGATAAAATTGAATCAGTGAGGAGAAGGATAGAGGGAGTACAGAGAGGAGATTTGTTGACACCTAAGAAAAAGGACATAATTAGGAATAATAAATTTGATTTTGCATTTCTAACAGGATACAGTAGGGATGCTGGAAAAGTGAGAAGTATAATTTCCAAACATTGGGATATTCTAAAAAACGATCCCGTCCTAGGCCCTAGTATTCCTGAAAGACCGAATGTAATTTTCACCAAAGCATGCAATCTCAAGAACAAACTAGCCCCTAGTGCACTCAGGGAGGCTAAATCCAAGGATAATATGTGGCTAAACAAAAAGGTTTTTTTTGGCTGTACTAATTGTAAGGCATGTCGGTTTAAATCACAGGAGCAAACAAAGTTCAACTCAAGTGTTACTGGTGAAATTTTTGATATCAATACCTCTATGACTTGCAGGACAGATCATGTAATTTACATGATAGAATGTTCCTGCAAGTTGCAATATATAGGCAAAACAATAAGACCTATAAGAACAAGAATCATTGAACACCTTAGTGGAATTAAGAGGAAATTGACTAACCATAGCATTCCTAATCACTTCACAGAATTCCATGGTGGTGAACCGACATGCCTAAAATACAAAGCCATCGAACATGTCCTACCCCATTGGAGGGGAGGAGATAGGGGTTTAGAACTATTAAAACGTGAAACCTTTTGGATCCACCGTCTTAAAAGACTAGCCCCTAGAGGTCTAAATGCTGAGATTGATCTCACACCTTTTTTGAAATAATCTCCTTTGGATACTGTATATTAATATTGTTTAGCCTTGTCTCTGTTGTCCCTCGCTCTTTCACCTGCTTCTCGTTTCAGATCAGCATCCATAAATGGCAGCAAGTCTCTATAGTGCTAGCACAATACGATGTTGTTATGTCTATGTTTATCTTGCTATATATGTTCTCTTATTCACTGTAAATGAAATGTCATTCGTACACCATACTTTTTAATGGTAGGCTCAGATCCTTTCGTTCATATCGTGTTCTATCCCATATTGAATGTTGATAATATATAAACATGGATCACTGCTCCCTTTAAGGGTTATGAGAATTTATTACGACATATCTCAGTCAACACTTTATATGTGCACGTGATCAACGTTAGTATCGTTCTTACACCGTGTTCCATCCCGTATTAAATATATAATATAAAATATTGAATATATATAATCCCTGACCACTACTCCCTTTAAATATTGTGAGAATTTATAATGACACAACTAAGTCCATACTTTATATATTTGCCTGTTCTACTATACATACCTCATCAGTCTCTTTTTCGGACATTGTTTACATCTAATACCTTAATGGAGATCTTTGCCCTCCCTTGTTTCTAGATCAGATTCAACATAATGACCAGTTAATATTATTATTTAATTATACATCACCACTTAATATTGAAATACATAGTGAGTTCATTACAAGAAGAATCCTCCCTCTCCCACCTCCTATTGAAGCGATTGAGATCGCAGTAAACATATTAAATCTGACAATCACATCTATTAGTAAATGAAATACAGAATGACATTTCATAATACCCATTAAGGGTAAAAATTGTGATTTATGTATGATATCTGCCATAATGTATGAACATACTGTGTCCATAACAATGTTAGCCCACGTTATTAAGTCTCTAATAACATAAATTATTATAACTTCCAACCATGTTCAATTCCAACTCCAGGTGCAATCTTAATTGATTTATTGAATGTTTTAGCCAAATTAGCATTCCTAAAGGGTATTTAAACAGCCACTAGCATGCTACTCATTATTCTCCTGACGAAGCCGTGAACAGTTTCTGGTGCTGGGCGAAACGCGTAGAGGAAACCAGCAGACCTATTTTGGTCTTGGAGGCGACCCGTAGCTGAACCTAACCTGCAGCCGTGACGTCAGAGGATCAGACGGGCGTACAGAGGGAGGCTCCGATCGTGGATACAGTGCCGTGGCATTCAGCCTGATGACCCAGGGAGGCGGTGAGCTGCTCGGGACAACTCCTACTCACAATTTGTGACCAATGCTTTTATTATATTAGCACATTGTAAGTGCGCATTTTTTACCCATTCATTTTTTATAAAGTTTATATTATTGATCGCACTATGTAGTTTTCTCTCTCTTTATACATGCGGTTTATGCTGACGGAGTATCGATAGGGGGTCCGGTGCCTTTATACCATCAAGGGTGGCAACCCTATTTGCCAACTGCTTATATATACACTTTAGTCCTGTGAGTAGTACAGCTATATGAGCCAAGACACTGCCACATTTATTCACTGATTGCATTACGTCTGCACTTATATTTGTGTATCTTGTTTTGTTTTCTCAACCCATTATGTGCTCCCCCTGGATGTTCTGAGATGTTAATCTAATTTAACATCATCTTAAGTCTAACGACATATCTTTAAAGGCCAATACAAAGCTCCAAATCATGTTTTCTCAGGTTAAGAGCATTGCGTAAACTATAACGTTCGTTAATAATCAGAAGATTAAAAATATATGTAAGGCTACCTAAAAGTTACAGTACATAAGTTAAGTCACATCAAAACTTGGTGTTACACTCATCCAGACCCTAAAATAGGGCTTTTGCATTATATGAGAGAATGAGAGATATGCTGTGTCCACCTGTAGAATGGCCAATGTTTTCACTTACAATTTGCTTTAACAGAGTTTTGTGACAGAGAAAAAGAATAAAAAAGAAAGAAAAAGTCCTTGGCGCACTATCAGGTATATAAACCTGATAAAAAAATAGAAGTCCCAATTCTCTGAATAAGGGGCAATTCGTGGATCCGGAATTCGATATCTCAGAGTCTCTTGAGTGGTAGATGCGAATCTGCAATAACACAAAACAAAACGACCATTGCGCAGTAACCTCTGATTAATCGGTCGCACCCAAACTGCTGCAAGCTACTTACTTAAAAGTAGAAGATAAAGTGCCTTGAAAGGTATCTTTAACTTTTGCTCCGGTGTGCAGGCTGGATATCAGTAGATCGCCAGATGGTATTAGCCCTCTCCACACAGTTGCGAATACATACATGAAAATAAAATGGAATAGAAAAAAACAATGGTATGATACCATATATTTAATAAAACAAACTAGGACTTACAGCAGTACACTCACATGCTGACCGGCCCTATGGACAGGATACAATGTGCCGTCCGCTAGCTTGAGAGGATACAGAAGCGGTGCATATGGAGGTAAAGTCCTGCGTTAGCCTCCTCCTCGTGGCCACGACAGTACCTCAAAACCAACAACTTTAATTTAAAATTCACTTTTAAAACTAGTCCACTCACTATTGATTTTCTAGACCTAACGTTGTTCATAGAGAAGGGATTAATTGAAACCAAAACCTTCTACAAAAAGGTGGATGCCAACACCTACCTTCTAGCATCAAGCCATCATAATCCGAGATGGATTAATAATATTCCTAAAGGCCAGTTTCTAAGAACGAAACGTAATTGCTCTCAGGTAGAAGTGTTTAATACACAGGCTGATGATATAAGGGATATATTTATGGACAGAGAATATAGCCATACTAGGGTGATGAGAGCATTAGAAACAGTGAAAAATACCAACAGGGAGGATTTGATCCTCATGAATAATAAGGAAAATAAAAATAGAAATAAATTAGATGGAGTTGAATTCATTCCATTTATCACAAAGTATAATGGAATGGCCAATAAAATAACTAAAATAATTAAAAAAACACTGGGGAATTCTACAGGGTGACATACTACTCAGTACGATATTAGCCAAGTGTCCACAAATAGTATTTAAAAAGGTGGATAATTTAAAATTAAAGCTATCTCCCAGTTGCCCATTAAATGTAACCAAAGAACGCAACACTACATGGTTGAAGGAATTAAATGGTTTCTTTACATGTGGTAAGTGTATAGGTTGCAAGTTTAGCTCTAAATGTAGGGACTTTAGGTCAAACAATACAGGAACAACATTTCCAATTAAATCATTCATAAACTGCAGGAGTCTGTTTGCGGTCTACCTGTTAGAGTGCCCTTGTGGGCTACAATATGTAGGGCGAACAGGTACAGTAGACAGTTAAAACGACGCTTTTCAGAACATATATACAATATAAAAAGTGGTTTAGAGACACACAGTGTCTCAAACCACTTCAAAATCAAACACAATCAAAATCCAGAAGGATTAATCTGTAAGGGCATAGAATGCCCTAAACAAAATTGGAGAGGGGGAGACAAGATAAATTTAATATCCAGACGTGAAAGTTTTTGGATCCATACCCTGAAAACATTGACCCCAAGAGGTCTAAATATAGAATTTGATCTGGCCTCCCTGCTAGGTCTGTTCTATATAAGTTTGTTGAGGTACTTGTTACTTGTTCCACTAATCCATTTTTTCTCTGCATCCTCTGTTCATTTCTAGCTAATAGTGAACAATATGGCTTGATCAGGTTAGTGCAGGTTGGTTAGATTATCTCTTCCAAGTTGCTGATACGTTTTTATATGTTTTTTTTTACATTTTATTGATGTTGTATATGAATTATAGGTGTAATTTATAATGTGTAAGTTTAATTGGCATCTATGACTAACGTCTGTAATTAGGATGTGTGTTGATACTCTTTGCTGTACACTTAGCAGTTCCCTGTTGGAATCAATTGTCCAATAGGAGCTGTGTGGGCAGTTTTGTATGTGCTTAAATAGCACGTATTCCCATTGTAACTCCATCACCCCTGAAGAAGTGACGTCAGCAGTCACGAAACGCGCGTAGGGTGGAGTTTCAGCAGGACGTGAGACAGTGTGCGCGAGCTAGTAGAGGAGAAGGGGCGTTCTAGCAGTGATGTCATCGGAGGTGGACCTGACTCTCTGAATCGCGGCCACGAGGAGGAGGCTAACGCAGGACTTTACCTCCATATGCACCGCTTCTGTATCCTCTCAAGCTAGCGGACAGCACATTGTATCCTGTCCATAGGGCCGGTCAGCATGTGAGTGTACTGCTGTAAGTCCTAGTTTGTTTTATTAAATATATGGTATCATACCATTGTTTTTTTCTATTCCATTTTATTTTCATGTATGTATTCGCAACTGTGTGGAGAGGGCTAATACCATCTAGCGATCTACTGATATCCAGCCTGCACACCGGAGCAAAAGTTAAAGATACCTTTCAAGGCACTTTATCTTCTACTTTTAAGTAAGTAGCTAGCAGCAGTGTGGGTGCGACCGATTAATCAGAGGTTACTGCGCAATGGTCGTTTTGTTTTGTGTTATTGCAGATTCGCATCTACCACTCAAGAGGCTCTGAGATATTGAATTCCGGATCCACGAATTGCCCCTTATTCAGAGAATTGGGACTTCTATTTTTTTATCAAGTTTATATACCTGATAGTGCGCCATGGACTTTTTTCTTTCTTTTTTATTCTTTTTCTCTTTGTCACCATTTGTACTAGCCTTATGGATAGGCTTGTTGTTAATCCTTAGGCAGCCACTCCCTCATTCATTAGCATGTGTTTGTGGGTTCCTTGTACACTTGGTATATCTTTTATAGAAGTTATATTTAGTTCACGGCACTTTCATTCATTAATTTGTTTTGTATAGATTAGGTTATAAATAGGTTGATCGCTTAGTATATGTTTAGTTATCCTCCATTTTTATCAACAGAATTTTGTGATGAAGAACTGCATAACTGACTAATACTTTATGCTTCTATAATCAAACGCAAAATTGTGGGCATTACAGATTAAATTCTAGTCAACCATGGATGTAGTTGTTACATGAAAAGTAAAGACGAAACAAAGATTAGTTTGGGAACATATTTCTATTTATAAATACAAACTATTTGTATAGATGATCTCTCCTGTTTTTTCCTATGTTTTATTAAATCGCTGTCTACAGTATGTGAATAGAGTAGTAGGGTCAAAACGTGCAGAGTTCCATATAATTTCATTTAGAAAGCGAACCTTTTGCACTTTGAACCTTCCAAAACTATGAGATCAGAATGATTTACAGCAGTCAAGCCTGAAATTAAAATAACTAGAGTGTGGAAGACTTCCGGTGACGTCAGCTGGCATGGTAGCTTGAGGGAAGAGCTCCCGAGACTCCCTGCCTAAAAGCACCTAATATCAGCACAAAAACCACAAAAATAAACACCTTTTCGGGGACCCGACTAGGTAAAAGCCTGGAGATGGCAAACAAACAAAAAAAAACAGAGAACCAGGACATCGTTAAGTTTTGCGAGTCAGTTCCAAAACCAGCAAGCCGAGGAGCTGAAACCCTAACTCCCCAAGATGGCGCTGAAGAGAGCTCTCAGGGGACTGAGGCAAAAACACGCTGTGCCTAGGAGGGATTGGGGGACAAAGGAGAATCGGTTGAAGCTACAAAAACCTACCTTAAGAACTTATTTGACCAATTCTCAATAAAGATGAGACACAACTTTCAAGAAGACCTTCAAACAGCTATCATGGGGGTCAAAAGGGAAATAAAAGAACTCGCAGGGCGCACAGATAAAGTAGGAACAAAACTAGAAGAAGTGTCCCTCTCAAACAGCTGCAGAAGAAGTGATATGTCGCCTGGGGAATGAAATCAACTCCCTGAAGGATGCGATCGAAGATCAAGAAAACAGGGATCGCCGCCAAAATATTAGGATCCGCAACATTCCTGAAGAAATAAAGATTGAAAACCTAAAAACTTACCTGAAAGACTTGTTCTCCTCCCTGATCCCAGATCTTGAACCCAGAGACCTAGACATGGATCGCGCCCACAGAGCGCTAGGTCCCCGTTCCGAGGATCCTAGAAGGAGGAGAGACGTCATCGTAAGGACTCATACTCCATAAAAGAAAAATTGATGTATGAGTGTAGAGAGAGAGGAGAAATCAACTTCCAGAATGAAGCCCTGCAAGTCTTCAACGACCTCTCCAGAACCACCATAGAAAGAAGACACGACATGAAACCCCTCATCAAAATTTTAAACAATCAAAAGATCCGCTACAGATGGGGTTTCCCATTTAAATTGATCGTCCAAAGGAACGGCAGGTTCAGATCAATCACAAGACCAGAAGACACCCCTGCATTTCTAAAATCTCTAGGCCTCCCAGGGCTAGATCACCAGAGAGAGGGAGAGGAGGAGCCGAGTTCCCGCCATACAGCGCCCCAACACAGAGCTTCTGAAAGAATTGCCCCAAGAGAGTGCCCAGAGCTGCGGACCCATAACAGTTCCTAGAGAAAGATTGAACACCGGCGCCCCGCAGCTGCTCCACTTGGCCTGGTCTGGTCTGTTTCCGGTGGCTCCAGAAGGGTAGACGTCGTGAGAAACACCCAGACCCCACCACCACATCCCAGGGCCAGCTGGTCCTGAGGGCCTCACGAGAGCTTTCCTCGGGATCGGCTCTTCGATTCCCCCAGGCTAAAGGGGAGAAATTCCTCCCGATGGCGCCACCCCTGACTAGCCGTTAATACTACAGGCTCCTCTTGCTCCCTCCCCGTCCTACCTTTTTGCCATCGCAGCTTAGGAGGCTGCTCTGATGAGGAGGTTGCCCCCCTCCTGCTGGTCCCCCCCCTCTCCTCTGCACCAGGTTTGGCTCCAAGGCGCTCACCCGTCCCTGCCCCCGGCCCTAGTGATCTCCCCCGTGCCCTCCCCTCTGACCCCCCCGCCCCTCTGACCCATTCGCTGCCTCATCCGTCGAGGCCCCGGGCCTCTCCCCGATTCTAGGGAGGGGAAACCGGGGAGGCGATGCCATCTGTGCGGGTGCCGGTTGTGTGGCGCCTCCGAGGGGTGGGGGGCACGCCTGAAAGGAAGCTCCTACCTCTTTCTTCAGTCGGGGAGGGTGCCGGGGACGAGTCGGGGGCACTGGATGCCTTCTCCGAGGGGGTGGCTGAGAGAGCTGTCCCTGTGTCCACTCATGCGAACAGAGGAGCCCCAATACGACGAATCCCCAAAGCTCCACGGAAGGGGGGCTGCCATATAACCAGCGGCGGAGACTCCGGCAACGATCCTCAGCTAGCAGGTCTGTTACACACCTGCCTTCTCCCTGAGAGTTCATAATCCTCAGAACGTGAACCTTGGGGGCCTGCTGTCTCTCCCCGGTGCTTGCTTCAGTCCCCGCCCCCCTCCCCGTTCTAACCCTTTTGACTTTTACCCCATACTAGAGGAGAACAGGACTCCCTGCATAGACAAATAATGTTAGACAAATATAAGCTTTTGGAGTATGGTCCTGCACTTCAGGCTTGGAAAAAGTTGTCACGGTTGATGCGCCTAAAAGTCTCCAGAGACCCTGTTTTAGGATGTTTTCCACAATCAAAGGCTCCCCGCCCCTTGCCCCCCCTTTACTCCCCCCCCATCCCCATCCCCTACCCCTCTCCCCTCTCCCCTATCCCCTCTCCCCTCTCCTCCTTCCCCCTCTCCCTAAAACTACTCAGCTGAATATTTATCCTCCATAAGTAAAGCTAAAGGTATAAATGTACCTGTTGCAGCTCAACATAAGGGTAAATAAGTTCCTTACCCCCCCCACCCTCCTCCCCTTCCCTCTTCTCTACCCCCTCTCTCCCCCTCTCTCCCGGCAAACCACTATAGAGGTTGGGACTCAGAAGTGAGAACCTATGACTAGACGCACAAAGTCCAATGGGAATATGTTATAAAGGTGTCAAAATGCAAATGTCAATGGTGAACATGTTATATAAATGTATAGACGAAAATGCAACAAAGATGTAAACCTTCCCCTCATCCCCCCTCCTCCATCCCCTCCATCCCCTCCTTCCCCCTCTCCCCTCCCCCTCCCCCTCCCCTCGTCCCTCCTCTCCCTAAAACTACTCAGCTGAATATTGATCCTCCAGAAGTAAAGCTAAAGGTATAAAGCTACCTGTTGAAGCTCAACAAAAGGGTAGATAAGTTCCTTACCCCTCCCCCCTCCCCCTCCCCTCCCCCCTCCCCTCCCCCTCCCCCCTCTCCTCCCTCTCCGATGGCGGGAAAAAAACACGCCAATAAACTTGGCTTTTTTTTGCTTTTCGCCAAGTTTTCGGGGCTTATTGAATCGTAGTATGCATTTTTGGCGAAAAACTGCCGAAATGTCACTTTGCGCCGCTTACTGCATGAGGCCCTAAGTCCCTTCGGGACACGGGTTTAACATTTGTGGATCCAAAAAGTCTCCCTTCTTTCCTCAGCTGTCTCCCATCCCTTCTGAGCCCCTCCCCAAAGCCTCCTCTCACCACTCCTCTACTTACCACCTCTCCCACCACCTCTCTACTCTTCCTCTCATCAACACTCACTCCTCTCATTCTCCATCTGAAACAAGATTCACATACTCACAATTGAAAACAGTAACTATACAACACTATAACAACTAAGATAATTTACGTACATACAGTATATGACAATATACAAATTATACACAAGCCCTCACAAACGCCACTAGTACAGGACAACGCACTCAGAAATGTAAAAAAAATTTTTTTACAAATTAAATAACAACCTCAACTCCTTACGGCCTTGGCGTGTTCTCTCACCCTCCCAACAGCACTTGTAGCTTTGTTACTTTCAACACAGCCTTATATACAGTAGTTATCAATGCAGGCTAATATCATGTGTGTTACGAAGTCTCGTGACATTGCCGCCATTATTGCAAGAACTATCCCAGTGTCTTATTATTGGCCACGTGTATTTTTTAGATTTATGAAATGTTATGACTTCAGCATTATTGTTTATGCAATATTAGCCAATATATTTTTCTTTCAATGGAATGGAATCTTACTACTTAGTACTCCTTAGTAAATATAGCCCTATGTAGCACACAGATGTAACATTTATGCAAGTATGTTCACGTGAAGGTGTTTGACTTGTCAAATATCCTTCATTTTTCTTAGCTTGTTGTGCAGTATCCATTAAGTTGTTTGCTGGCCTGTGATATACAAATCAGAGAAAACACACTCATAATTTTTCAATCTCTAGGCCCTAGCATTTCTTCTCTACTTGTAATTTAAAATAGAGAACCCTTATCTGCATTCATTTCTTACATCATTGCTTTAGCACTTTGTAGATTTTATCTGAGTGTGGCTTTTATAACCCTTTGGAAATTGCAGTGATAAAGAATGCATCAGCAGTTTTCAATCCCATTGCTTTTCTCAGCTGCTCATCAACTCTCCTCTAACACACTAATAGATGGACTATGAGCCTTTACTGTCTTTCATTCTGATGTGGAGCGCGGTGTGTCATTTTTATGCATATGTAACTGATAGAATCACAACAAGATACCTGCATGTCAGAGTTAAAACAAACTCATATATATATAAACTCATATATATATATATATTAGACAGTTTATTTCAACATAGTTTATTTACTAAATGCAGATCCAATTTTTTTTTTAAAGAATCTAATGTTTTATATTTGACACTTTAGCAACAGTTCATCAGGTCATGTAATAATTTGATTGCTCCCAGAGAGAGCAGAAAAAAGTACTTTAAGCTCTCATGCAACAAACGATAAAGAGCTATATTTACTTAGTGGTGCTATTCCATAAGTCACCTTTTGGCTCCAGAAGACACCTGATATCCCATCCACCTGAATGGGTCATAATGTGTCATACAGCATCAGAATATGTCTTATGGCATAGCACCGATTAGTAAATGGCAGTCTAACAGACTTATTCTATATCCGCCAAAGTGGATGATTGGGCCGTTTTTTAAATTAAATTCTCTATTCACTTCAATAGGGAATTTGGTCCGAACATGACCTCATTGGCCGCTTTGGGAGATATAGTATAGGGCACTAAATAATTATAAGATACTTAAAACTTTCAGTTTACAATTCAACAAATATTTTATTACTTGTACAGTAATTAGCCGTTGTGCTAATAATAAGCAGAAGAGGCATTCCCCCCTAACATCTCATATCCACTAAAGACTTCAGGTTAATGTTGAGAATTAATGTATAAAGTTAAATTTCTGAACGGGATGGAAACGTCGACCTCATCTGCAAATAAAAACATACAGTATATGTTTCTTTATCAAGATGTGTTTGTTGAATTTCTGTTTTTCTATAGCAAATAAAAATAACTTGTGAGCACATTCATATCTCAGAAAGGTCTGCAAACCTGCCTTTCCACATCATCTGTTAGCATACAATGCTTCCACTTTTGCTTCCTGTCCATTTTAACATGGAACTTCTAGAAAACTTCTGGAAAACAAATACAAATACATAGAACCTTTGCTCTTCCCTTTATGGAGTATGCAGCGGGTAAAAAGATTGACCGTACAAGTATGGAATACAATTACAGTGCTTCTTCCAAATTAGCTTGAAATGTATTACTGAGTTCTATAATTTGAACCTCAGTCTATTAACAAAGGAGTCATTTAGTTGCATCTTTTGATAAAAAAAAATTATTCAAGCAAGCTAACCCCATCAAGGTAAACTCTAATAATACAGTAGCAGGTACTAATACTACAGTAAATGAATACAATTTATTATAAGCTTATGTCTGCCTTATTACACATGTTTTTCAGCACAGCCTGGGCTAAACAAGTGCATAGCCAATAAACCCCTCTTCCTAAAGAGAATGAGGGATCAAAGGTTTCTAAAGTTTAGGGTAAATGTTTATTTATAAACACACAATCTTAGCAATCTCTAACCCCAGACCCCCCCCCCCCCATCATACAGTATATATTCTTGTGTCAAAAGGAGTGGTTCTGAGCATGGTCAAATGTAAACAACAAAAGACAAAAATTCCCAATGCTATAGCCAATGTGACAAAATACAGTTAAATACTTCAATGTTAGTATTCTCATGACTAAGGGTCATTTAGTTAAACCCTTTGGCCAAAGCGTTATAAGCCTGCAGCCACTTCACGGCATGACCAATATGCAGGTCCTTAAACTACCTGTGAAAATTCTCATTTACCTCTGTTGGAGGGAGAAGGGCCTCAGTGGACCTGTCCTGCACAGGAACATGGAAAAACCTGCTACTTACAAAGTGGGGCAGGGTGAACTTAAACCCTGGAAAGAGGGGCCACTAACCTCCAGTTAATTGATACCAGTGGAAAATAAAAATTAATAAACACACAATACGAGCAATCTCTAACCCCAGAACCCACCACATCATATATGCTGTATATATATATATATATATATATATATATATATATATATATATATATATATACTTGTGTCAACAGGAGTGCTACTGAGCGTGGCCAAATCTATATAACAAAAGACAAAGATACCCAATGCTATATCCTATGTGACAAAATACATAGTTAAATACTTCAATGTTAGTATTCTTATGACTAAGGGTCATTTAGTTAAACCCTTTGGCCAAGGCGTAATAAATGGCAACCACTTCATAGCATGAGCAGTATGCAGGTCTTAACTCTACCTGATAAAACTCTCATTTACCTCTGCTGGAGGGTGAGTTTATTACCTTGTCCCAATCCCTGTCCAATTAGCTTGTAATAGTAAATTATGTTATGCTATGTTTGCTTTGTTTTTCTTTGTAAGGATTGATGCAGCATGAAGACATTTCCAGCTTTCATGCCCACCTCACTCTGGAACTACCCAAGAAAGAATTATTGTGAGTGCTAACTTAATTTTGAGCACTTTGTAATTTTTTGTCAACTTGATTAGGCTTTATTCACATATATATATATATATATATATATATATATATATATATATATATATATATATATAAAAAAGGGGGAAGGAAAGCAGCGCCTATGCTAAGGTTAACTAGGCAAATAAATATATATCCTATACACCAACTGTGCAAAAACTATTATTAATCTATACACTTAAACAATAAAATAATTGGATTATCCTAACACAGATATTAAATAGACCTATAACCAAAAACACATGATCTATTAATAGTATTAAGAAAAAATAAAAGATAAAGCCAAAAGAAAAAAGAGAGTATGAACACCAGTCCTCAGATAGTCCAATAATGATATGGATCCTGGTATGAAGGGTCTCCTGCTGCTCTCCAAAGTGGACGAACCACGTCCACAGGGCATCTATAGAAGAAAAGGGAAGAGAGAGCGCATACCCATAGCGTAAAATAGTCAATTTTAATGAGGGGAAGGGAGGGAAGGGGTTAAGAAATGCGCTTACAAGAAAGCAGTAAAATCAAGCATTGTGTGAATAATCACCACCATCCGGTTTGTATCTGCAGTATCCTGGGGCAGTCCCGATCGTGCAGCAATAGGATCAGTGTCCAAACAGATGTCCAGGGCTGGTGTATTCCATATACACGTGTAGGGTCCTGGAAAGATGGCTCCTCGTGGATCAAGCCTTTGCAGCACTCCCTTTGGAGTCCCTTTGAGAAAGGGAAGTCCCTTTGAGAAAGTCACCCGTGAGTGACGAAACGCGTCAGGGAGCGTCATCACGTTAGACGCATGGGCATTGACGTCATCACCGCGCGCCGGAACTGATTGGACCGCGCGACTGCTGCAAAGGCTTGATCCACGAGGAGCCATCTTTCCAGGACCCTACACGTGTATATGGAATACACCAGCCCTGGACATCTGTTTGGACACTGATCCTATTGCTGCACGATCGGGACTGCCCCAGGATACTGCAGATACAAACCGGATGGTGGTGATTATTCACACAATGCTTGATTTTACTGCTTTCTTGTAAGCGCATTTCTTAACCCCTTCCCTCCCTTCCCCTCATTAAAATTGACTATTTTACGCTATGGGTATGCGCTCTCTCTTCCCTTTTCTTCATATATATATATATATATATATATATATATATATATATATATATATATATATATATATTTCACTTCACCCATTTGCGTTTTTTGTTGTTTTTTTTTCACATTTTCTACAGTATAACAGTTCTAGAGACCGTCCTTAGGAGCAGCATTTAGTGGTGGAGCACTTGAATAGTTTATTTAATCACATAGTGTTGTTGTTTTTTTGTGTTTTTTTTGTTTGTTTGATTTGTGGACCATTCTCCAACCTGATGCATATTCCATCCCACAATGAGCAGCCACTTTGCCTTTTATTTCACATTGTCCCTCATTCCCTCTTGATTTTAATCTCTCATTGCCTCTTTGTATCTGTTTGTGCATGTTTCTCCTTATTTGTATTTATGTGTAGCTCTGTTTATGTAAGTATTGAATCTCGGAACCCCCATTGTACTGCGCTGCGGAATATCTTGGCCCTTCCCAAACAATAATAATAAATGATCATTTTAAATACTTATTTCATTCTGAAACAGTCTGCATATATTTTTTCATAATATATTTCAATTCAGATAAATACTTTAAAAACTTTGTAGCATAAATCGTTTAATAGATCAGTTTTTTTTGTGTGTATGATGACATAAAAATAAACCTTCCCTGAAATGTTGAGGGTCTTGCAGTTCATTTCAATGGTCTGATGATTTCAGCTGAACAAATCCTCCAATACTGGGAATTCTGAGGTAAGCACATTCTAAATGGGCTCTTTATAACTTCAATACTTTATCAGCCTGTCGTACAATTTAGGTCAAACCAGTTGAAAAAATGTCCATAACCCATCCATTTTAACAGAGCATTTTCCATGTCTATCTTATTTTTTAAACACATATTTATACAGGGTTGTAAAGCACCAGATGCTAATACGCTTTCAAAAAAGTGATTTCTCCAGGGCCAACTAAAAATGTACCATCTGTAAAGTAATTCTCGAATATAGCTACATTGAGACTGCACAGAATGAAAACAAATAAGCCACTGAAATAAGGTATTTGTGTTTTTTTCTGCAGGAAATTCTTTGTAATTATTTGCAAATTCAGTATAATACACCTCTAGAAAAATGTTGGCAATAGTAAAACTCCCTTGGTAGATTCTCCTTTCTTCTTCCATTCTCTTTGTCTACTTAATGTAGTTTAAGGATGCAGCATTGATCATTTTCACCATTCCTTGTCTCCAGATCATAATTATATCCGATCTGTACAGGGATAAAGAAACACTTCAGCTGCTTGGCTTTCTGTACAGTATGTACTGATGGAGCGGCCGTTATTCGAACATTTAACGAGGTGTGTAGATCGGAATACCCATGCGATGGCGCGCAATTTATTTGAATCGTGCCGATTTAAACACACGGCTTGTTTATCGTTTTGTCCGGATCAGAAAAGGGCATTTTAGCGTTGTCTGCAATACCGTCGAGAAACTCAAGTGGGCAATCGCGAGTTGTTGTCAAAAAATCCAATAGCAATTCAATGTCTATATTATACACAGAGCAGAGTGTGTACTGTACTGTACTGTACAGTATCTGTAGTATACACAGAGCAGCGTGAAACGCATAGGCGTGTTACAGTATCACATTTCTGCGCATTAAACATTATGATGACCTTTTGAAAATATTTATTTGAACTGATAATCCATCATACAGCGCTCTCGCCCCCGCGCACACACAAGGCTCAAGGATGTCAACTTCTTATCTACACCTCTCCCACACCATTGATTTGTAATGGATGGCTTTCCGGCTTGAATCATTCCTGCGCATGCATATATGACTTCCCAGTAGAAGTTCAAGTCTGAAAAAAAAGTTTTCTCGACATTGCATAGCAACTATGGATATTATGAGATTCAAGTTTTACAAATATATATTTTTTGAGGTTATCGACATGGGCTTGCATAGCAATTATGAATATTATGAGAATCAAGCAGTACTGTTGCTTTTTAATTCCACACTAGTCATGTACGTTCTTTCTGAGCTGGGTGGCATACTGTAGTACTGTGATTTTTATTTGGGGGTGTGGGGATCAAAACATTATGTTGAGAATATGTCTTTGAACTACAGGTAATCCTTCATACAGCTCCCCATCCCCCCCCCCCCCACACACACAAGGCTCAAGGATTTCAACTTCTTATCGACACCTCTCACAAACCATTCATTTTCAAATGGTTGGCTTTGTGGCTTTCCTTAATCTTCCCGAGCCTGCTCTCACAGTACTGCCCACCATGCATGCGCAAGTGCGATAATCTAAGCCCTTCCAAACTTGCCTAATCTTAAACACAACACACCTCCACCCCCCCCACTAGTAATAAGATTAACATGTTGTGTGAGAAACAGGCTAAGCTAAGCCCTTCTAAAACTTCTATTGTACTGTAACAAAACAAGTCAACTTGAAGTTCAAAGCTTATCAATAACACAACACCCCCCCTCCACCCCCCTCCAACAGAGCCATTCATGTAAATGTACTGTAGCGTGATTATCATGAGCTGGGCAGAAGACATATTTGATAATCCTTAAGGCAGGAAATAGTATTTTTCTATAGAATTGTATTGGTTAATGAATACTGACCTGTGCATTATTAACAGAAATGATTGATTAAACAATAAAAATATAATAATTTTTATAAAACATATATTTTGTTTTTATATATATTTTTTCCCAAACTAATGTGAAGTGCAATGCTTTGTTGAATTGTTTATAAGAATTTCAGGTCTGCAATAGGGGGTCGGTCAAAAAATAAATTTTATTTTTGAATGCATAATACAGTACAAAAATACAGTAGCTCTTGTCTTTCTCTTTGTTATGGCATTGCGAGATGTGGGGGAGATCGGGGAGAGAGGGGGCTGCAGCTCTGAAAATACAGTATTTCAAAAGATTTTTTTACAAACACATTTTTTTTTTGCACAAACAAATTTCTATACAGTAACTAAAGTACTGAGCGAGGGTGGAAGAGGGGGGTTTGTGTAAGATACAGGCTGGTTTGTACATGAACACCGTACTATAATCTTACACACCCCCCCCTTCCTTTTTTCACTGCTGCAGTTCTGAAAATTAAAAGAAACAATTAATGCAGACATGGTTAGTTTGTGTGCCATACAGTATTTACAGTGCAGTGAAGTACCTGTATAATACTTTCCTTTTTATATGCTGCAGCATTTATTGCCGAATATATTAAAAATGCATAACTACAGTCAGGTTTTTTTATACGACTGTGGTGTAGCCATAATGTCCACTCAAGAATTATGCAGGGAAAGAATGTAAAAAAAAAGGCACACAGTATTTAAAGCTTTTTATTAAGAACGCCAAATTTGATAACGTCTTCGTAAAATCAAGGTCAATTCACAATGGGCCACTGTAAATATGTACCAGTATAGACGTGGGTGCTTTCTGTTTCAAACACCTGCACCCTTACAAAGTAGCAAAGTACCATGCACATTACTATTCAATACAATTAATTAAATTCATTAATTTCTGCCACCTGACGGATACGCAAAGAATAGCAACCAAAGAAACAATAAACTAAACAATCGCGTGTGGCTGCCCGGTGCCGGATTGCGCGAACGCGGCATGAATAGTGGTCAACACGCAGAAATAACGAATGGAATACAGCGGTCAACGCGAAAACTGATTCGAGATCCGTTCGAATAACGGCCGATCCATCAGTAGTGTTGAAATAATCCATTACTGTACATCAATTTTTTCCTCCTTTACATTGTCTTATTCCATACACTCTCTTGGGCTTAATCACTAAACCTCGATAAGTGGCTAATAGCACATTAAATGCCCTTATAGTGCGATATTGCTTTTGTTGCTGGTCACAAAACTCCGATAACAGGGAAATATCGCACTGAAATGGCTTTTTATAGTACTATAACACTTTGGCAAAAAAAAAAAAAAAGCAGAACGATAAGTAAAAAAATGCCTGAAATCGCATTTTTTGCCAGAAACTGCTATTCACTAAGCAGTGAAGAATATTGTACTTTAAAAACTTGCAATATTTTCTCTCCAGATACAGGCTGGCCCTAAAGATATTGCAAGTTGGATAAAAGCAGTTTCTTTGAGTTTCACTGCACAGTATACCAGAGGCTGACGGGGACCCCCCGGGGACTGGCAGGGACCCCTGGAGATCTGTGGGTTCCTACGGGAACACGTGGGTTCTCGCGAGCACCTAAGTGTTCCCGTGGGCCCCTGCATCTCTGGGGCTCTCTGTGGGTATGAGGGGTCCATGCATCTCTGGGGGGCCCTGCATCTCTTGGGGTCCCTGTTGGTCCTCAACTCTCCGGGGGGCCCCAAATCTCTGGGGGTCCCCACTGGTCTCCAGGGATCCCTCCTTCTCTGGGGATCCCTGTTGGTGCTTGGGGGTCCCCACATCACTAACGGTCCTCACGGGTCTCGGGTGGTCCCCGCAGGCATGGGTATCGATCCTATGCAATAAAAATATAATCGCAACCAGTTTCATTACCTTAGAAGCTAACCGCTAAGGTAATGAAAGGGTTAAATAGCTGGCACTGCTTTGTTGTTCGTACAGGGGGTCGGTGAATCTTGCAGTTGCCCCAGGATGGGTGTTTTGGCCTTTTGGGATCATGGCAGTAGAAGTTAACCCCTTCACTACCGTAGCAGTTATAACCGCTAAGGTAATGAAGGGATTAACCCCTCGCACTACCCTACTGCAAGGCCTAAACACTCCCCTGGGGTAACTACCACCTTCATCCACCCCCTGTACCAACAACAGGAACGAGTAATAGAGCTATTAACCAAAGATGGCTAATAGCGCTTTTCCCTATTCAAAAAAAACATTACAGTGCTCAACATAAATATATTCCCCCCCCCCCCTTCCAACACAAACACATACAGTACAGTACCGGGCAAAGTTGCACTTACCCCTGACAGGATGAAGGCCATCCTCTTCTTCCTCCTCGTCCTCCATGGGCAGCAACATTACATAAAAAAATTAAAAAATAATAATGGACACTAACCCCTTAATCACCATAGTGGTTAGTAACCGCTATAGTAATTTATGCCACTTAACCACCCTCCCCAGGGCAACTAACCCCACCCTCCACCCATTGATTTGCACCGTGATAAACCATGACCATAATATGGCAATGGTTTGCCACTACAAAACTAATAAAACAATTGATTGGCACAGTTGAACACTGTGCACATATAATATCATGATTTGCCACCTTAGCAGTCAATGGACAACCTAAAAAAAAACCAAGCCCCAAAAATGCAATACATAACAATTAAATGAAAACAAGTGTAGCCCCCTGTAAACAGCACAGGCTATAACATTCTCCCTTCTACTGTGGTAAGTCCTGTTAAGATCAGGCACCAGTAATCATCATGGGTTTTCCCCCTTCATAGCCCTATCCTGAGTGGTAGATGCAGGCCTGGACTCTGCTGCAGGCGTGAGCAAGAGGGAAGGTTCTGCTGACATCACGAGGGGTGGGGCTAGCTCTATATTTAGCAGCCAACTCCTGTGAGCAGAGTTAGTTGATAGTGATATCGAGAGTCTGGAGTTGCCGGTTATAGTTATGCCGAGAGTATGCAGTTCAGTTAGTATGCCGTGAGTCGAAGAATCCTGCGGATCGGTCCGAGGAGGTGGAGGAGACCATGGTCTCCCTTGCGCAGAGTGCAGGAGCCGAGAGGAGTGGAGAGATTCAGCTTCCTTAGTAGAGCTGATAGAAGTATAGACTTGGTGGTCCAATGCCCTAACACCACGGCCCGGGGTGATGGGGAGAATCCAAGACCCACTGCGAGGCTAACCTCGGGGGTGGGCCATGGGGTATTGAAGCCCTAACCCAGACCATCCTGTCGGAGGAGAGACTTGGAGGGAAGGAGAGGAGGAATTATCTCTGTGGAAGGAGAGTGGCGTAACAACAAGTCTTGCTGTTGTTGTTGCGGCTACTGGAAGCCACTACCATTGGGAGATTGCTGATCTGTCATTAAAAGAGACTATCCGTTATTACCAAAGACTATCTGTGTGAATTGGAAGGTATTACCCTGGGACCCAAGGGGTTCTTCTATACAGGTCCTTTCCCATATTCCTGGGAGAATAGAAGATGGAGGCGCTGCACCACTAAGAGATCATGGAGGCTATCACCCCAGAAGCCCAGTCCTGGCTCCCCCACAACATCGCGGGAAGCTCAAGCCCTCCTGTTCCTCACAGGTACGCACCACACCACATGTAATCTGCCCTCATGCACCCTAGACACCACCGTAGAGTCTGGGGGAAGGGGGAAGCAGGATTACACAAGCATAGCTTCCTGATTGGCTGGCTTCCTTCTCTTTTAATGACGTCAACTCCAATAAAAAAAATAAAAAAAAAAGAATCTGTCACATGGTCAATCGAATTGGGGGTGTACTATGTGACACTCAAAAATGATATCACAGGCCTTTTACAAGGCCTGACCTATCTCATTTGAGCTTAAGAAGACAATGGGACAACATCCGCCCCATTGGATTGGATTACAAGTAAAGAAGAAAAAAAAGAAGAAAATAATTTACCAGAAAACCATCGGCTGTTAAGGGGCATTGCGTCAAGAATCAAGAGGTTCCTGTTGCAGTCGGAATTGGAGGGTAAAGACATCAAATGTTAGAAAAACATTGATTGTATTTTATTTTTGTATTTTGGGTATTTTTATTGTATTTTTTTTAGGTTCCCCATTGACTGCCAATGTATTGTATTGTATGTATTGTATGCCTTTATTTATATAGCGACATTAATGTACATAGCACTTCACAGTAGTAATACATGTGGTAATCAAATAAATAACAATCATGGGAATAAGTGCTTTAGACATCAAAGTAACATTAAGGAAGAGGAGTCCCTGCCCCGAGGAGCTTACAGTCTAATTGGTAGGTAGAGAGAACGTACAGAGACAGTAGGAGGGAGTTCTGGTAAGTGCGTCTGCAGGGGGCCAAGCTTTATGTATCATGTGTTCAGAATATCCACAGTGCTATTCATATGCTTCTTTAAGCAAGTGTGTCTTAAGGTGGGTCTTAAAGGTGGATAAAGAGGGTGCTAGTCGTGTACTGAGGGGAAGGGCATTCCAGAGGTGTGGGGCAGTCAGTGAAAAAGGTTTAAGGCGGGAGAGGGCTTTAGATACAAAGGGGGTAGAAATAAGACATACTTGAGAAGAATGCAAGAGTCTGGATGGTGCATAACGAGAAATTAGGGCTGAGATGTTAGGAGGGGCAGAAGAGTGTAAAGCTTTAAAGGTGAGGAGAAGAATGGAGTGTGAGATGCGGGATTTGATCGGAAGCCAGGAGAGGGATTTCATGAGGGGAGATGCTGAGACAGATCTAGGAAAAAGTAGAGTGATTCTGGCAGCAGCGTGTAGGATAGATTGTAGGGAAGACAGGTGAGAGGCAGGAAGGCCGGACAGCAGGAGGTTACAGTAATCAAGACGGGAGAGAATGAGGGCCTGAGTCAGAGTTTTAACAGTCAAGCAACAGAGGAAAGGGCGTATCTTTGTTATATTGCGGAGGAAAAAGCAACAGGTTTTAGAAATGTTTTGAATGTGAGGGGCGAATGTGAGAGAGGAGTCGAGTGTGACCCCTAGGCAGCGTGCTTGGGCTACTGGGTGAATGATCGTAGTTCCAACAGTAATGGGGAAGGAGGTAGTAGGGCCAGGTTTGGGAGGAAGTATGAGGAGCTCTGTTTTAGCCATGTTGAGTTTAAGGCGGCGGAGGGCCATCCAGGATGATATAGCAGAGAGACATTCAGAAACTTTGGTTTGTACAGCAGGTGTAAGGTCGGGTGTTGAAAATTATATTTGTGTATCATCAGCATAGAGGTGATAATTAAACCCAAAAGATGTTATTAGGTCACCTAGAGAGAGTGTGTACAGAGAAAAGAGAAGAGGTCCCAGGAGAGAGCCCTGGGGTACCCCCACAGAGAGATCAATAGAGGAGGAGGAGATGTTAGCAGAAGAGACACTGAAAGTACGATGGGAGAGGTAGGATGAGATCCAGGATAGAGCTTTGTTCCGAATACCAAGAATATGGAGAATGTGAAGGAGAAGAGGGTGTTCCATGGTGTCAAATGCTGCAGAGAGGTCAAGTAATATGAGCAGAGTGTAATGACCTCTGTCTTTGGCAGCATGGAGGTTGTCAGTTATTTTAGTGAGGGCTGTTTCCGTGGAGTGAGCAGTGCGGAAGCCAGATTGTAGAGGGTCTAGGAGAGAATAGGTGTTGAGAAAATGGAGCAAGTGAGAGAATACAAGACGTTCAAGGAGTTTAGAGGCAAAAGGCAGGAGGGAGACAGGTCGATAGTTAGAAAGACAGGTAGGGTCAAGCTTGCTGTTTTTGAGTAATGGTGTGACTGTTGCATGTTTGAAAGAGCATGGAAAGGTTCCAGAGCAGAGGGAGGAGTTAAAAATGTGTGTGAGCGTAGGGATTATAGTAGGAGCAAGAGGTTTTAGGAGATGGGAGGGAATGGGTCATGAGGGCAAGTGGTAGAGGGAGAAGAGGAGATCAACAGTGACACATCCTCCTCTGAGACAGTGGAAAAAGAGTCAAGGAAGGCAGGAGGAGAGTTAGGAAGAGGTGTAGGAAGAGACAGAGGGGATGTTCTGACGTATGGTTTCCACCTTTTCCTTAAAATAGTCAGCAAAGTCCTGAGCGGAGATGGAGGAAGGAGAGGCAGCTGAGGGTGGTTTGAGTAGAGTATCAAAGACAGAGAACAGTTAGCGTGGGCTAGACTTGTGCATGTTGATTAGTGAAGAAAAGTAGGCTTGTTTAGCTTGCGAGAGGGCAGAGTTGAAACAGGATAGCATAAATTTGAAGTGAAGGAAATCTGCGAGAGTATGAGATTTCCTCCAGAGGCGTTCAGAGGAACGAGTGGAGGAACGCAGCATGCGCGTGTGGGAATTTAGCCACGGTCTAGGGTTAGAAGGGCAAGTGCGGTGGAGAGAAAGCGGGGCATGTAGATCAAGAGAGCAGGACACGGCATAGTTGTAATTCCTGACCAGGTTGTCAGGACTCAAAGTCAGGTAAGTGAATAGAGTGCAGGTTTCTGCAGAACCGGAGAGTAGATGGAGGTGGAGAAGGGGAGAAGCGAGATAGAGAGAATGAGATGAGGTGATGGTCTGTAAGGAATCCGCTCCGCAGTTTACTGGTTGCCTTACCTTGCAGACAAGTGCAGTCCTGGAGCACCTCTCCTGATGTTTGCTGCAGCCTGGATTCACTCACCAAAGCTATACACACTCCCTCTGGTATCTACTGCAGCTGTGCAGCCTATCACTGCAACCTAGACTTGCATTCATTCATTGGAGCAGTACCTTCACACCCCCCTCCGGGGATTGGCCCGCTGGCCTTTTAGTATTGTCTTCCCATAATGCTCCCTGCCGAGCATAGTCCTTCCTGGATGTCACTATCTGTTCTGCCACAAGCCCTCGCTTGTTCCTGTCTCTCATGCTGAAGCGGAGTATTCTCCTTGTTGTCTGCAGCTCCAGGTTTCCTAAGGCCGGCTGCTATATTCACGCAGCGGTCTGCTCCAGTCTCCTGTGTTGTAGCTGAGTACTCTTCTTGTTCACTTCAGCTCCTTGTTTCCTGTGACCGGCTGCTATATTCACGCAGCGGTCCACTCCTGTTCTCCTGTGCTGAAGCAGAGGTTTTCGTCCCTGCGTCCCTCAGCCTCCTGGATTCCTGCACTGAAGCGGATGTTTCGTCCCTGCGTTCTTCAGTCTCCTGGATTCCTGCACTGAAGCGGAGGTTTCCCTGTGTATCTTCAGCTTCCTGGTTCCTGGGGCCTACTCTTTCCCTAATCTAGAGAGGCCGTGTCCTGGTTCCTGCGCTGAGACAGAGGATTCCCTAGCCCGCTCAGGACTCTTGCGCTGTAGCACTGGTGCACCCGTGCAGCAAAGCGGTGTGCTACTCTGGTCTGCCTACCATCTCCTGTGACCAGTACCATGGGCCATGGTCGTCGCTCGCGCAGAGGCCAACCCCGCGCTCCTAAGCTGAAGCGGGGCTCTCCTGACTACCTGTTGCCGAACTCTTGCCTGAACAATGTTTATCCTGATGTCTCCTGTCCTGACCCTGGCTTCTACAACGACGACGCTGTCTTCTCCAATCCTGATCCTGCGACATATGACTACGAACTGCGCAATCCGGATCAGCCTGCGCGGTCTCAGGTCGGTGCTATTACAACCCCACCTCAGCCTCGCGGTCCGGTCCTGGTTTGTGGCGAGCAGAAACCTGACAGTATGCTCGGCCGCAAAAACTCGGACCGCCCTGTGGTGAGGGTTGGTTAGTTTCTGTCTGAAAGCCTGTCCCAGCCTGTAAACCAGTCCCAGTGTGAATACCAATTTCTATGTGAGATAATACCCCTGATTGAAGATCTGATTGTGTTTGTAGGTTTAACCCCTTTGCAAAACAAATGCCGTAATGATCTCATGATGAAGGTTTACCGCCTCCGGGACTTAAAACAATCGCTGGCCGCTTGTATTTGCTTTCCTGGTTACCCTTTAACTTGGGAGAATGTGTACCCTTTAGAATTGGACGACGCCCAAAAGGAACTCTCTTCCCTGGCCTTGTCTTTAGACATTTATATAGCAAAAGAGGACCCTCTCCTCATGTTGGCTGATGCCCAAAAAACACTCCATATCCTTTCCATGACATTGGACATTTGCATAAAGGAACAGGATCCTCCCCTCGCCAGCTTCGCTGCCGCTTGGCTGTATCCCTGGTCTACCACGGATCCTTGCCCTGAGTGTATGCCCGGGTTCCCTGACACCAATGATATGTTTTCGTTAACCCCTGCCGATCAGTCCTGTGAGGTCCCCCTGGAGAATACATATGTTGCTCTACCCAGCACTAATGTTCTTGTATCAGAGAATAAGTTCATTAGTTCTCCTATTTCTAGCTCAGAAGTCCTTTCTCTAGGTCTTGAGGGTTTTCCAGCTTTAACCCCTGCTGAGCAGTCCTGTGAGGTTCCCCTGGAGAATACATATGTTTCACTAGCCAACACTAAGGTTCTACTATCAGAGAATAAGTCCCTTTGTTCCCCTATTTCTAACTCCGAATCTGTCACTCCAGCTCTTCAGGGTTTTCCAGCTTTAAACTCTGCTAGGCAGTCCTGTGCGCTTTCCCCGTCAGAGAAAGAATCCTTAAGTTCTGTTCCCAGGGTTATTTCTGTATTAACCTCTGTGTGGCAGCTCTCTGAGTTTCCTTTGGTAAATCCCTGTTCTCTGTCAGCAATAGTCACGCCCCTAGCTTCAGAGGAGAGATTCCTGGTCTGTCCTAATACAGTGAGAAGATTACCTATGTTTTACTCTCAGGCATTGTCTGCATTAACCCCTGTAAATTCTTGCTGCCTCCAAGTTAATGCCTTCGTTTTAGCCTCAGAGAATGAGTCCACAAGTCAGACAGCAGAAGTTGCATTGAGGGATTCCCA
Organism: Ascaphus truei; assembly: GCF_040206685.1. Taxonomy (NCBI): domain Eukaryota; kingdom Metazoa; phylum Chordata; class Amphibia; order Anura; family Ascaphidae; genus Ascaphus; species Ascaphus truei. The sequence goes on from NC_134487.1 coordinate 149,306,835, forward strand.
TAACCGTACGGAGTCCCTAGATATTCTTTGCTATAAATCCCCTGCTTCAGCTCAAGTTTCCGCAGTTTCATCTCCGGAGACTTCGGCTAAAGTTCTGGTTCCTGATAAATGTATTCAGGAGTCAGGTTTTTCCCTAAGCTTGCTCGCAGAGTTCCTTCTCCCGGGTGTTTCGCTGAACCAGCCTGTCGCCCACATAGCGGTGATCCCTGCTTCAGCGCATAGTTCCCACATTATGGAGTCTGCAGTAATTTCTGGTTTCCCAGACATTCCTTACCAAATACCTACTTCAGAGACCAGTACAGTTATGATTCACCCCCGTGTACTGTCTGAGTTCTCCTCCTCTTTAAGCTTAGGGTTAAAAGCATACAGTAGTCTGTATGTCCCTCCTGAGGTTCATATTATGTTCCCAGGAATGTTTGCTGACGCACGGTTTTCTCCCCAAAGTGACGCTTTTTCATATAGATTAGTAAAAAGCTTGCACACTGTATCCCTTTTCGCTGAATTGTGTCTTACTAGTTTTGAGACTCTGAGAGGTAATGATTCTCCTTCTGATTCTGAAGCTCTTCCTACAAGGAGTATCCTGATTGGGGGTCCCCCTGATTTCTCTGTCCAGGCTAATTCTCCAGGGATCAGCATATCTGTGGTCACTTCCTTAGTACTGTCTGAGGTCACCATGCATATATTACAAGTCCTGGGGTTTAAATCTGAGCTATTTAGCTGTCCTGCCTTTGCTGAAACCCAGTCCCTCAGTACTGTGTCTAAATATGCCCCAGCAAACATGGGGTTACTCTGGGAAGAAATGAAAACTCCTGTCTTAAAGGGTATTTTTTCTCACATGTCCAGCAAATCTAGAACCTCAGTAATTGTTTCTAAGTCACTTATCAATACATCTGATTTTTTCTCTAATCAAACCCAGACACCCTCACTATCGGTTAGGAGTCCTGTGATCAGAGATTTTGCACTAGAAAACACACCAATTCATGTTTTTGTCAGGTTAGGTACCCCTGTGGTTAGGGCCATTGCAGTTTCGGAAAAGACTCCTTGTACTCCTAAGGTGCCTGTCATTAAGAGTTTTCATAGTTCATACTTGCTGCTTGTTGATTCTCAGGGCCCTGTCACTGAGGTACAGACTTCAGCTTCTGATGTTAGCTTCCCTCCCACCACTACCCTGGCTCTGCCTTTTTCTCAAGCTACTGATTTGAAGATCCCAAGGACTATTCCTGATTCACTGACAATATTATCTCCCAATGAAGATTTCCCAGTATTGGAGAGCTCTACTGTTGTTTGCTTCTCTGCTCCTGCTAAACCATGGTTTTGTCCCTCGGAATTTTCGGTTGCCCCTGTTATTTCCTCTCAGTTGGAAATACTCTGTACGTATCCCAAGATTTCGGTCCCTATGCCTGGTTTACTGCTTGCCTTGTCACCTTCCATACCAATACCGGGAGATGCTTCCAACCAACCTATACCCTTACTAACCATTACCTGGGAGCCTTCTAGAGGAAAAATTCCTCGCAAATTCCAACATGCAGTGGTCAGCCAAGACTTTTTCTGTTACAAAGTTCCTCTCGGTGTATTCGATCAACTATCAGGGCCGCTGATCCTAGAGTCCGGTTCATTTATTAAAGACTGGGCTTCCTGTAGGGGTTCTCCTGCCGTTTCTGCTCTGGAACCCTCAGGTTCTTCACAGCCCTGGATTTCCAAGACATTTTGCGAGGCGAGCCATGTACCAAAGATGTTTCTTCCATCAATCTCATATCCTAGAACTGTACTCACCAAAGAACTGTTCGTTTACGGATGCCCTTTCCACCTAAAGAATTTTAGGAACAACTCAATGTCCCCAAGACCCATGGATGGTCCTGTCTGGCTGCAGTTCTCACCGGGGGGTGGGGGTACACTAAGGACTAACCACGAGTCTCTGGACCACGACTCTAACCCCAATCCTAGACGGTTCAGCAACAATTCCCGGTCCCCCAACTCTAGGTGTGCTCATGTTCTCCCGGAGGTCTCGCGTGAAGGGGGGGGTACTGTAAGGAATCCGCTCCGCAGTTTACTGGTTGCCTTACCTTGCGGACAAGTGCAGTCCTGGAGCACCTCTCCTGATGTTTGCTGCAGCCTGGATTCACTCACCAAAGCTATACACACTCCCTCTGGTATCTACTGCAGCTGTGCAGCCTATCACTGCAACCTAGACTTGCATTCATTCATTGGAGCAGTACCTTCACACCCCCCTCCGGGGATTGGCCCGCTGGCCTTTAAGTATTGTCTTCCCATAATGCTCCCTGCCGAGCATAGTCCTTCCTGGATGTCACTATCTGTTCTGCCACAAGCCCTCGCTTGTTCCTGTCTCTCATGCTGAAGCGGAGTATTCTCCTTGTTGTCTGCAGCTCCAGGTTTCCTAAGGCCGGCTGCTATATTCACGCAGCGGTCTGCTCCAGTCTCCTGTGTTGTAGCTGAGTACTCTTCTTGTTCACTTCAGCTCCTTGTTTCCTGTGACCGGCTGCTATATTCACGCAGCGGTCCACTCCTGTTCTCCTGTGCTGAAGCAGAGGTTTTCGTCCCTGCGTCCCTCAGCCTCCTGGATTCCTGCACTGAAGCGGATGTTTCGTCCCTGCGTTCTTCAGTCTCCTGGATTCCTGCACTGAAGCGGAGGTTTCCCTGTGTATCTTCAGCTTCCTGGTTCCTGGGGCCTACTCTTTCCCTAATCTAGAGAGGCCGTGTCCTGGTTCCTGCGCTGAGACAGAGGATTCCCTAGCCCGCTCAGGACTCTTGCGCTGTAGCACTGGTGCACCCGTGCAGCAAAGCGGTGTGCTACTCTGGTCTGCCTACCATCTCCTGTGACCAGTACCATGGGCCATGGTCGTCGCTCGCGCAGAGGCCAACCCCGCGCTCCTAAGCTGAAGCGGGGCTCTCCTGACTACCTGTTGCCGAACTCTTGCCTGAACAATGTTTATCCTGATGTCTCCTGTCCTGACCCTGGCTTCTACAACGACGACGCTGTCTTCTCCAATCCTGATCCTGCGACATATGACTACGAACTGCGCAATCCGGATCAGCCTGCGCGGTCTCAGGTCGGTGCTTTTACAACCCCACCTCAGCCTCGCGGTCCGGTCCTGGTTTGTGGCGAGCAGAACCCTGACATGGTCAGAGAGAGGAGAAGGGGAAATTGAGAAATCAGAGAGAGAGAAGTTTTTAGTGAAAACCAGGTCTAAGTAGTGGCCATCCTTGTGGGTGCTGGCTGCAGTCCACTGTTGAAGGCCAAAAGAAGAGGTTAGAGAAAGAAAGCGGGAAGCCCAAGGGAGAGAGGGGTCATCAATGTGGCAGTTGAATTCCCCAAGGAGAAGAACAGGGGAGTCTGAGGAGAGAAAGAAAGAGAGCCAGGATTCAAAGTGAGAGAGAAAGGCAGAAGGGGGATGAGTAGAGGTAGTGTAGAAAGCCAGTGAATCAGAAAAAAAAAGTCTTGTTTGGCATAATAAACTGAGGTTTAGGATAAACCTCGGAAGAAGTCGCATGTAGCGACGAAACATGCTGCATGTCGGGTCTTTGCCGACACACTACTACTTGTGTATTACCTAGCACTATTGCTAAACATTTAGTGCTTCTTATGGTATCCTTATTCGATATTTATATCGTGTACTCCTTGATACACCCACTTAAAGAGGTGTTTAGCACTGCTACATTTTTCACAGTGCCTCCTGTGCTCTCATGCTAACCATACTGTGTACATCAGATGCTAGCTGGCAATGACTCCCTCAACTACAAAGGGTCTCAGACATTAACATTAGCATATAATCACCGTGCATTGTGATACCTTGATTCACACCAGCACTGCAGTTGAAACTGGCTCTATGTATGTTTCTTCAATGTGAGATTCCACCTTCATATGGTGAATTGACTTAACTGGTTCATGATACAGAGGTGTGGGGCAGTCAGTGAGAAAGGTTTAAGGCAGGAGAGGGCTTTAGATACAAAGGGGGTAGAGAGAAGACATCCTTAAGCAGAACACAAGAGTCGGGATGGTGCATAGCTATAGATAAGCACAATGACAAGCAAAGCATTTTTTGGCAAATGTTGTTTTTTATTTAATTGTTATGTGTTTTTTTGGTGCTTGTTTTTATTTAATTGTTTACATTTTTGTGGATTTTTTAAGGTTACCTTTTGACTGCTATAGTGGCAAACCATGCCCATTTAAAGTGGGCATGGTGTACCACTGTGCCAATCAATTGGTTTAATGGCATTTTCTTTATTTTATTGAAATGTTATTTATTTTATTCAGTTCCAGTCTTTTTCTTTGTAAGTTGCCCATTCATTGCCATAATAGCAAACCCTGGTGTACCATTGTGCCAATCAATGGACTTATTGGCAAATGCTTGTTTAATTTAAATGTACAGTAATGTGATTTATTTTGTGCCTGTTTTTTTTAGATTGCACATTCATTGTCATTGTGGATATCCATGCCCATATTGGGAGGATGGTTTACCACTGTGCCAATCAATGGGTAGCAGGGGTAGGTGGGGTGGTAGGTGCCCTGGGGAGGGTGGTCCGGCTGCCCAGCCCAGTTAACCCCTTAATTACTATACTGGTTACTAACCACTAGTTAGTTTTTAATGTAAAGTTGCTGCCAATGGAGGACCGTGATGAAGACGAGGAGGAAGAGGAGGACAGCCTTCATTCATCCTGGCAGGGATAAATATAAATTTAATGTACCTTATACCGGCTGTTTTTATTTTTAAATGGGCAAATGCACTATTATCCACATCTGGATAATAGTAATGTTGCCCATTACTGTGATCTATATGTTGGGGGGGGGTGTTGTTGGGGATACAGGAGGTGGCACGGTCAGTTGTTTATTGGTAGGTAGTATTTTAATGTTTATTGGGGTAGAGATATTGGGTGAAGGGTGTACTTGGCCCAAGGTTGGTGGTTAGGCCTACCGGGTGGGTAGTGGGAAGGGTTATCCCCTTCATTACTATAGCAGTTATCTCCGCTATGATAATGAAGGGGTTATCTCCTGCTGCAACCTTCCTGGTAGGCCTCACCACCCACCCTGGGTAAAGTACCCCTTTCACTCAGCCCCTCTGCCCCCAATAAACCAGCTACTGTGCCTTAACCCTTTCATTGCCTTAGCGGTTAGCCGCTAAAGTAATGAAGCTGCTTTAATGTGATTTTTTATAATAGTGTACAGGAGTAGGGGGTCTCCAGAGCTGAACTACATTCATTTAAGCCTCGGGGACCCCCTAATTCCTGAGTTACAGTCCCCGTTATGGGGTTCTGGTAACCCTTGTCACGGTGGACCAGAACTTATCAACACTTTTTATATTTTTGGGATTCTCGATTGAACACGACAAGGAGGCAAAATAAATTGTCATTTATTTCCTTGATAGACAAACACACGACAACTTCAGAATACAATTAATACAACACTTGCTGGGATGGGGAAACAAAATAAATTGTCCTTTGCAAGAAAGCGCAAGAAATGCAGTCACTGATTTCAAGTCCGTTTGGCTAGATCGCAAGTTGCCGATCTAATAACTCCGCCAAATGAAGAAAGTTCGTAATAATTCGTAAGAATTAGTTCGGGAGTCACCAGGGCTAACAAATTCCTGAATTTGGGGTAAATCCTTAGTTGCGATGTTATTAAACCCTTGCATCCTGGAACCGCTACCGCTGTACGTGAACAGAATCTTGTGCAATGCTTGGTTACGTCATGAATCACACTGGGGATAGCTCGGCGGGCAGTTTTATGGGGTTCACCGACCTATCTACAAGATGCCTGCCCAATCCCATCCGTGGGAACATTTAACCCACCAATGTCCAATTTGCCTGCAGTTTGCAAACCGGACAAAAAGGCTTTCCTGTTTGCACCGCGCATGTGTTAGCTTGACACCCATGCGACTTAGCATACCTGAGGTACACCCCTTTACTGGCGACCCTTAGTCTGGGGTTTGGCTCCAAGGTGTGAAGGGCTCATGCTGAGAACCGGTATCTGGCACTCAGCAACATCCCGGCCACTTTCACACTTTGGATCTCTGAGGCTTTTCATTCCCGGCACTTTACTAGATTTACAGTCTCCCACTGAACAGGGGGTCTTTGAAGTGTAGGAAGGAAAATACCCTCAGCTGATTTACCCCTAGCATATTTACATGCCAAAGGATTTTTCCCGGGCTCACAGAAAAAACTGTTCCTGCCTGTACATTTTTTTTGTATCACTTTTTTTTTTATTGAGAACAACATACATCCAAATGATAATGACAATTTCATAGGTACATGACATGACTTTTCAACTGAGTTAAACACTGGGGGGGGGTGAGGGGAGGGGGGGATCTCTGTTTCCTTCCTCCTTTTCCATCTGTTCGAGAACGGCCTAATGCAGGCCTAGTCCTAGCGGGCCGCCCCAGGGGTACCAGGTATCCCGAAACTGTGGCATTTTTTTTATTGAGCATAGCTGTAAGTTTATCCATGGCCATGACTTCGTCTATTCTTCTCAACACCGTGTTTCTCGCTGGGGCTTTGGTGTGTTTCCACGCCGCCGCTATTGAGCATCTGGCTGCGGTTAGGATAGCTGATACTCTGCCTGTACATTTTAACATTATATTATTATACACTTTATACACATAACACAATATGTTCTGGGTGTACCACAACTGTAATTTTTATATGTGTGTGAGTGGTTTATTTATTTAGACTTGCACAACAAAAATCAGGGTGCTAGCTGTCCCTGTTCACAAGTTAGCCCGCTTGCGGGTGGGAAGCCAAGTTCACCTACTTACCACGTCAATTGACTGACTTCCCACGGCAATAGACTTTCTGCCTTTCAAGTTACAGGAGCTAACATGGAACGGATACATTTTATTGGAAACCACTTCAAATCTAACCGCAAGCCACTTATTCAAATGACTTGTGGTTACGGAGTCGAGTGCTTGGAAATGGATACCCATACTTCAAACAGACCTCCCATTGCCAGCCACGCTTATTCAATCAGCGCTGGCTCCAGCGCTCATCACGCCATTTTGTGCCTAAAAACATTATAGCACACTTTGTATTTATTTCTATTACTGCACTTGATCCAGTTACCATTCTAATATCAAAGTCAATTAAAAATATGAATCATTCCTATCGTAAACTGATTTCTCGTATTTGAATGGCTGCAATATGCTCAATTGAGCAATCTTTCTTGCTTTATCAAAAACTGTCGTGCAAAGAGCAAACAAAGTAATGTTGATGGAGAGGTTGATGGCTTTTTTTTTTTAAAAAAACAGAGTTACAAAAGTTTCCAAAATGTGGGATCCTTGAATTAATAGACAGCCTAAATGATCACTTGTTTGGTTAAATGAAAGCCAATATACAGTAGAGTCTCTCCTTAAATGATGCTGCCATTTTTTTATGGATCTTAAGAATGTACCAGTGTTTTAATATCGTATTGCTGGCGAGTTGGGTCACTTTGATATTCTTGTTAATGCCTTGGTCCTGTTTGACATGATGATCATATTTATCTGGTGGGTCCCCCAATCTTCCCCTGCCCCCTCCCCATCTTCCATGTCCCTCTTTTTTTTTGTCTTTGTTCTTTTGTACCCTATTTTGTTAAAACACAATAAAAATTAAGTTTTAAAAAATAGATATAACGTATTGGCTAAACAATAGTGTTATATTTTTTTCCTAAAAATGTCCTTCCAAAAACTTATGCACAACCTAACACCTTTTATTTTTCATGTAGACCACCTTCAAAAATTTAGGGTCATATTATATGCGAGGCCATACTATATTCGGGCCAATACAGTTGATCTATTTTTGAATAATTAGGGGGATAAGTAGTAAGATTTTGCGCTGGCGTGAAAAAAATGTTCACGTCCGGTAAAAAGTGAAGCCGGAGGCGCGATTCACTAAGGAGTTCAGCGCATTCATGATCGGCCGTGCTCAAATATGCCATATCGTGCGTGCTTCCCCCCCCCCCTTCTATTGTGCTTAAAGTTCGAGCGCGATAGCTGATAGAAAGAAAAAGCCTCCTGTAACATTTGCATGGAAATTCTGCATCTTCATGCACGGATGTTACAGGCGTATTATTTAATAATAGTGTACATGAGCAGGGGGTCTCCGGAGCTGAACCGCATGGGTTTCAGGTTCGGGGACCCCTACATCATGAGATACAGGCCCCGTTATGGGGTGCCAGTATCCCCTGCACTTTTAAAGCATCTGCGTCAGTGGTTACTTTGAAGTAGAATTTTTTTTACCAATGGTTTGATTTTAGGAATTGAATAGTGATTTGTGTTATTGATTTGGAGTGGATTGAAATTGATTTTTGATTAGATTAGATGATTGATGGTAAATATTTTTATGTTTACTTGCTTAGTTTTTATTTTATTGTTTGGATGGCATTGTATCTTGTTGGTAATTGTTTATTTTATTTTTAATATTGATTTGGCATAGTGTTTCATGATGCACAGATTAATTGCATCGTGTACACACTAAAATGCAATTATTTGATTGCCATTTGGTATATATGTATTTGTGTAGGTGCTGTTTTTCTGGGAGATGAGAGATAATTTATTTTGCAATGAGCTGCAGGTTTAATTTTCGAATGCAATGCGCTGGTTTGGAGATTGAGATTTCATGCTTTTATTTATGCATATTTGTGTAATCATTAACCATTTATTTGTATATATATATATATATATATATATATATATATATATATATATATATATATATATATTATACCCACTGTACAAATTAGGTCTGCGGGGACCTCTGGAGACCACCTGAGGACTCCCCGGACGCCCATGGGTACCAGGCTGCAGACCCACAGGGGACACCTGCGGGGAAGAACCGGGGGCCCCACAGCTATGGGGGCCCCGCAGACCTGTAGGGACCACCCGAGGGCACCAGACCCCCATGGGAACCACCCGAGGACCCTCAGACACCTGTGGGGCTGACCCAGGGCCCCAAGACATCCGGGACCACCCGTAGGCCTCCAGACACTGGAGTACTGGTACACTGTGGGGCCTGCGGACACCCACCAGGAACACTGGGGACTACCATGGGCCTCGGTTATTAACCCTGTATGTAAAAGAATAAATCATCTATTTATGGGGGGGCACAGAGGGTGTATGGGTTATGTATTTTTTATTAAATATAGTCATGTTTATTGTGGGCAGCGGGGGTGGGGGAAGGGGGTATTGTCCCCAAGCCAGGGTGGGTAGGCCACCCGGTGGGTAGTGGGGGAGGGTGTTTAGGCCTCCCGAGTTGTGGGTGAGGGTGGGTTAACCCCTTAATGACTATAGCGGTTAATGACCGCTATGGTGATTAAGGGGTTTGGGGACATTACGTTGAATCTTTTTATTCTTGTGTATGGTTTATATCACTCGAGGGGACATGGGCAGGATGAGGATGAAGATGGCCTTCATCGTGGGTGCCTGGAAAAGGTAAGTGCAATATGTATTTACTGTATTTATTGTGATTCATGGATTTTAAATGGGCGAATGCATTATTATTCATATGTGGATAATAGTAATTTTGCCCATTACTGTAGTGTATGTGTTAGGAGGCAGAGGAGGGGGGGTGTATTTATTTACAAATATTGTTTATTTTTTGGGGGCACACCTTTGGTACCGCAGGCCCGCGGACACCCACGGGGACCCCTGGATGCCCGCGGGGACCCTGGGATGCCCACAGGGATCACCCGTGGCACCCGTGCGGTCAGCCGGGAACACCCGCCGGCCTGTTGTATGGATGGTGTGCCTGCAAAAATGTAAACAAAGAAATGTTTCTAGGTCCTGCTCTTTTAGCGCCTACCTTTGGCTGGCGTGCTTTTTTCGGCGCATTTTTAAAGCACAATCTCTTATCGTAGCTTTGAGAATCGCACAGACTGGCAGAAATCAGCGCATTTAGCTGATCGTATGAGCTTTGTGGGCCGTTTTAGAGCGCAAAGTCCCTGTTATCACTGCTCTGTGAATCGCGCTGAGCACAATATTAAGTTCTTAAAGCACTTTGCGCTCTTAAAACGACTTATCACTGCTTAGGGCACAGCCTCCTTAATTTTTATTGTGTTTTAACATAATTAGGTACAAAAGAAAAAAGACAAGAAAAAAAAGAGGGACATGGAAGATGGGGAGGGGGCCGGGGACGATTGGGGAACTGTACATTACATTGATGTACCTCTATAATCATGCCGAGGACAATCATACTTACTAACAGAAGTAGCAGACGCTATTGCTCCCCGTGGCATCTTGAAGCAGGATACAAACAACGTGCCAGTGAAAGCATCACCATTATATTTGAATTATTTGCGTGCAAAAAGTGGCATTGCTAAGGCATTATTCCACCTACTGGAGCGTGCCATCTAGTGTTATATATGTAGCCCTGGTTCCTAGCGAACACAGACCACTACCGTATGCTGTATAACCTGTAGGCTCACAGGGCCTAAGCATCTGCCACGGAAAGCCTGGGGCACGCTCAATACTTGGTGCAGCGCCTCCACCTGCGACATCTTCCGCCAGAGGGGAAGTGGTTCTTCGCAGGACCTTATGTACATCAACACACACACACACAGCAATAACCAACCAGTTAACTTTACTAGCATGAATAATATGGCATAACCTCACTCCTTCTTTATCATCAACCGGTGTCCCTCTTTGAGGCAGACACTATACTCTGCGTCTTTCAGGACGCTCACTACCCTCCTTCACCGGGTGATCCCACCCCATGTCCAGTACCCGTGTCCAATATTTCCCCCACCCTCAAGTGAGACAGTGAATCTATATGTGTGGACTGCACAGCCGCTGTGTCCTGAATAAATGGTGATACCGTTGGTGCACTTGTAGTTTGCCTGCCGGGCACTCCAGTACCCGGTCCTGCAACAGTCTTCACAAAGGATCGGCGTGGGCCTAGCTGACGTCGACATAGGCGTCCGGGGCGATCCCACCCAGACGTGCAGCAAAACGGCAGCGGGGTCTGAGCCCAGACCTCCCGCTGACTTGGAAATGTCCCGGTAGCGATCACACTCACACTAAGGGAACCGGAACCTATCTATGGCCGGTCTCTAGCTCAGCTTCACACTACTGGGGGAGGGAGAGGGGGGAGGAGGCAGGGGATGTGTGGGGGGTGGTGATAGTGGATTACCACTGGATAATACAGTTAATGAAACGTGAACAATTAGTTTCAATGACTTACACGGGCTTGTGTGAGACTTCACCCTCAACGCTGACTGTGGTTCGTGAATGTAAACTCCTATGCAGGAGTGACAGTAAACATAAAACTCACACGGCCTAATGTGAGTTCGTTCCCTCAGTGGGTGATTTCAGCCTGTTTAGGTGATGCAGGGACGTCTCAGCAAACTATCCCCAATGGGTGTGGTGTGTGAGTGGCTCCTTTCCCCGTCGCCCATAGACCAAAGTATGTGCAAAACCAGAGTTAGTAATATAAACAGGTCTTTATTGGTGACAGTTAAAACATGAAAAAAACAAGCATGGACAGGAATAAACAATGCAAATACAAAGGGAATAAACAATAAACACACTCACACTGAATGGCAACTCTTGTTGCCCAGCATCAGCCGCGTGGTTGGATCCGGCAAGATCTCTTCCTCCGTTGGTGTTCTCACTGGCGCGTCCGGCAGTGGAAACGGAAAGGAGGATCTACACCGGATGTCCTGCGGGTGGCTGGGTCCCTCTCTCAATGAGCTCTGGCAGGGAACTATTCCCTGCCGGAGCTCATTGAGAGAGGGACCCACTGCCGGACCCGCCAGTGAGAACACCAACGGAGGAAGAGATCTTGCTGGATCCAACCACGCGGCTGATGCTGGGCAACAAGAGTTGCCATTCAGTGTGAGTGTGTTTATTGTTTATTCACTTTGTATTTGCATTGTTTATTCCTGTCCATGCTTGTTTTTTTCATGTTTTAACTGTCACCAATAAAGACCTGTTTATATTACTAACTCTGGTTTTGCACATACTTTGGTCTATGGGCGACGGGGAAAGGAGCCACTCACACACCACACCCATTGGGGATAGTTTGCTGAGACGTACCTGCATCACCTAAACAGGCTGACATCACCCACTGAGGGAACGAACTCACATTAGGCCGTGTGAGTTTTATGTTTACTGTCACTCCTGCATAGGAGTTTGCATTCACGAACCACAGTCAGCGTTGAGGGTTAAGTCTCACACAAGCCCATGTGAGTCATTGAAACTAATTTTTCACGTTTCATTAACTGTATTATCCAGTGGTAATCCACTATCACCACCCCCCACACATCCCCTGCCTCCTCCCCCCTCTCCCTCCCCCCTCCCCCACCCCCACACACATTGATGTATGCACTAATACTGTGTTTTATTCTATTTTACTCCATCTTTTATTCAACTCCACTCTGTTCCACCAACATCGTGAGGTCCATGAGTTTGCGCTGACCATCTTCATACTTCCATTGCAACAATAAGAAGGACTCGGGGTTTCCTTCTTCAAGGTCAAGCAGCAGCTAAAAACCATCAAAGGGGCCAGTATACATTTGTTATACTCTTTTACACCACAACAGAATTTTTACATTTTTTAATTATTTAATATTTCCTAGGCGTTGAAATATTTCCTAGCCACACATTCCAGGGAGCGCCCCAGTTCAAACATCCACCTCACACTACTGGGGCTCAGGGTCTAACTGGGCCTGGGGTATGAGGCCTAGGTAGGGGCGGAATACCTCCCTACACCGGAGCTCCTTCTTCTTCCTCCTACCGCTCGCTCTGACACACGTGCGCGCCTCGCCACCCCTTAATCTCCCTTCCTAGCAGCTGATTGGTCCCCGCGCGTCACGAGCGTCCGCCGGGCTGCTGGGACCCGTAATCCCCTGGCCTCCCTCCTATCAGAGCTCCCCTCCTTCGCGGGCTACTGCCACTACGCCCGCGCATGCGCAACCTCCTGCCGGGCGGGTCCTGCACCTGCGCCAACCTTCAATATGGCGGCTCCCTCTATTGCGGAACCTCCGATATCGGAGCGTTCCCTACTGCGGCACTCTCCCACCCCGCAACAACAAATATCGGTAAAGGGGGGTCCCGGCAACATCCTCCCCCCTCTGTATTCCAACGTCCCCGCTTGGACAACACCTTTAAACTGGTACAACGTTATATAATGAAATGAATAACATAAGACATTCTCCCCATTCTAAATCAGATTGTACATTTTGCTAAACATCACAATTACTGATTTCACTCGATTGCGAGCCCACTGCTGAGCCTCATAGTGGGGTGCCCCAAACTGATCATAGGACATCCTCATTGGAGGCTGCCCATTCCTTTGACTTAGCCTTAACTGTTGCTCGGTCACTCCCTCGGGGGAATGACTATCTTGGTTTTGAGGCTCAGGTTCTTCCCTTGTGGGGGTTACAGTCTCTATATTATCATGACTTGGTACGAAGCATGGACTCAGCTGGTCCAATGATGAACTTTCCGGAGTCACCCCATGGGGCGTGTGCTCCCCGAGCCCTTTACCCGTAGCTCCCCCGGGAGGTGCTCTCTGTTGAGGGCCCCTTTGAGAGGTTCCCTCCTGTGGATCTTCCTGAGAGACTGAGCTCCCTGTCCCCGGCTCGTCTCCCCCAATGATGATGCAGGCCACTCCAAATCCTCCTCTTCGACTCTTGGAATAGGGAGCAAATGAATTCGGTGCCAGGTCTTCACCCGACCCTCCGAATCCTTAATACGATAGACCGGAAGGCCTGGCATCTGTGATGCTACTTCGTACACTCCCTCCCTCCATCGGTCAGCCAATTTATGTTTCCCCGGTACTCCCAGAAGCACGGCGTCTCCCGGTTTAATGTCTCTGTGTTTGACTTTATGATCATACCGCCGTTTATTCCCGGTGTTCAGCTTTTCTGTAGATTTCTCAGCCTGCAGGTAGGCCCGTTGCAGATTCTCTTGCAGCCTTTGTACATATCGGAAATGAGTAGTATTATGCACCCCGTCCGTGGAGACTCTCAACTGTATATCCACAGGCAGTTGGGCTTCTCGACCAAACATTAGAAAGTACGAAGAGAACCCCGTGGAATCGTGCCGTGTGCAATTGTAAGCGTGTACTAATGTTTCTACATGGCGACTCCATTCTGTTTTTTCTACTCCCGTTAACGTGCCTAACATATCCAGTAATGTACGGTTGAATCTTTCCGGCAGTGCATCCCCTTCTGGGTGATATGAGGTAGTTCGGGATTTAGCAATATGTAAGATTTTTAGTAGTTCTCTTATCAAGTTGCTTTCAAAGTCTCGACCTTGATCGGAGTGTTGTCGTTGGGGAAGCCCATAATGCATGAAGTACTTTTCCCAGAGCACCTTGGCAACTGTAATGGCTTTCTGGTCTTTTGTTGGGAAGGCCTGGGCGTATCTAGTGTAGTGATCAGTGATGACCAGCACGTTGCCGATGCCTCGGCTATCGGGTTCAATACATAGGAAATCCATGAATACTAAGTCCATGGGCCCAGTGCTTTTTAAGTGGCCCATTGGGGCGGCCCTGGTGGGCAATGTTTTCCGCTGAATGCACCGCACACACCGTCGACAGTGATGCTCTACCGCTTCTCTCATTTTTGGCCAGAAAAAACGATCTCTCACCAATCCAAAGGTCTTGTCGACCCCCAGATGACCATGTTCATCGTGTAGTGCCCACAGTACCAAGTATTGTAATCTTTTAGGTAGTACTAATTGCCTCCTATTCGGGTGGTTATGGTACTCTACGATTCGGTATAGCAAATTGTCCCGTATTTCGAATTTGTCGGCTTCTCGCATTAGTATACCGCCTACATCACCAGGAGCATGTCTGAGGAGAGCCGGGCGGATAGCATAGCGAATGGCTCCCGTGACCGGGTCTTGTTCTTGGTAGCGCACCATATCAGCAAAACGGCAGCGGGGTCTGAGCCCAGACCTCCCGCTGACTTGGAAATGTCCCGGTAGCGATCACACTCACACTAAGGGAACCGAAACCTATCTATGGCCGGTCCCTAGCTCAGCTTCACACTACTGGGGGTCAGGGTCTTACTGGGCCTGGGGTATGAGGCCTAGGTAGGGGCGGAATACCTCCCTACACCGGAGCTCCTTCTCCTTCCTCCTACCGCTCGCTCTGACACACGTGCGCGCCTCGCCACCCCTTATCCTCCCTTCCTAGCAGCTGATTGGTCCCCGCGCGTCACGAGGGTCTGCGGGGCTGCTGGGAACCGTAGTCCCCTAGCCTCCCTCCTATCAGAGCTCCCCTGCTTCGCGGGCTACTGCCACTATGCCCGCGCATGCGCAACCTCCTGCCGGGCCAGTCCTGCACCTGCGCCAACCTTCAACATGGCGGCTCCCTCTATTGCGGAAACTCCGATATCGGAGCGTTCCCTACTGCGGCACTCTTCCACCCCGCAACAACAAATGCCGGTAAAGGGGGGTCCTGGCTACATATACATATGTCTGCTACATCTGTATGTTCATCCTCAATATATTTATAAGGACAAACACACCTCAAACTAAAAAAAAATGTCTGAAAACCAGTCTCTTCACCAATCTGCTGATAGTATTATAATGGTTCAAAGATGGCAGGAGAGTGTTGCCTGCAATATATTTTAAAGGGTACTGAGGACCCCACCAAAGTTATTATGAACCACCAGTGGTCCAAGAGCCACAGTTTAAGAACTAGTGATGTACACTGTAAAAGAAAAGAAAAATCTGTGACCAAGGCAACAACGACTTTTACAGCTCCTTTATGTCCTATCTCATGCGTTTGTCCGAGTGACAATTGTGTGTTGTATTTTTTATTTGTTCAGCATTAAACCGTTATAATTGAGTTATGCTATGGAGCACGCGCTTTCAATTTTTGTTTTGTAGATGGCTGAAGGAGGTAGTTGTTCCTGAGAAGAGCTGCTTGGAGTCTCCGGCGTTTTTTACCAGTTTCTTTGTTTTTTTAAATATCTATTTGGCATATATTCCTTTTGTGTCTTTTCCCTTTCTCTTCCTCCGTTTCAAGGCAATTTCAATCCTATTGTTTGTTGTCTGTTTTATGGTTGTTTTGTCAGTTTGTATTGTTTGTTTGTTTTATTTTAGCTTGTTCATTTGGCACCATTATATACATATTTTCATTTTTAATTTAATTAATTTAATATATTAAATCAATTTACTTTATTTCTACTTTCCTTTTGCCTGGTATTAGTTGTAATACACTATAGCATCATTTTAACTTTCTAGATATATTATTTAGGTGGTTCATTAGTTACCCTTAGGGTTTTTCATCATTTTTCTTTGGCACTATAATGTAACTTTTTGTTTTATATACATGAGAAATAGCACATATAAAATATTTAATTACATGCAAATATACAGTGGCCGTTATTCGAACAAATCACTGAGCCGTTTTTGTGTGCTCTGCTGTATTCCACGCGGCATTAACGTGGCCAATCACCACAGGCACACGTGTTTATCGCGGTTGCTTTGTTTGAATTTCATGGATTCTGTTTGGCATCCGTGGCAGAAATGAATGAATTGTAATGTGTACAGTACTGTGCTACAGTGTCAATTTCAGTTTTAAACACTTTAACACTAAAATGCCATTTTCTGCACTCACGTCTTACGGCGGGAAGGGGCGGAAAAGTTGGAAGAAATCACGCGCCATGACATGGGTATTCCGAAGTATACAACGTGTGAAGTGTTCGAATAACATCTGTAGTATACAGTGGCGGCCGACCTCAGTCTACGGACATCATGCAGTAGGCAGCGAAAAAAAGCATTAGCCAGTTTAGCAATTAGCCATGTTTTTGGCGTGTTAAACTCGCTGTATGCAGTAAGGGGCGAATCCCTGGCGAATGAATTAGCCACCACCATTTGATAAAATGGTTAGTAACCGGTGGAGAGACGGCTGCCTGGCGAGAAGCTGCCGAGAAGCCGTCCCCTGCCGAGATGTGTTTGCAGCAGAGAGAGATCCGCTGCTCTCTTGGCGCAAACATCGGCACATTAAAAATTATTGTTAAAACCATTTTTATTCATAGTGTACATGTGCAGAGGGTCTCCGGAGCTGAACCGCATTGGTTTCAGGTCCGGGGACCCCCTGCTTCCCGAGATACAGGCCCCATTATGAGGTGCCGATATCCCTCTGCATTTAATGGGTCCCGATCACGTGACCGCGGAATGTAAACAAAGCAGAGGGATACCGGCACCCCATAAAGGGGCCTGTATCTCGGGAAGCAGGGGGTCCCCGGACCTGAAACCAAAGCGGTTCAGCTCCGGAGACCCTCTGCACAGCTATACTATGAATAAAACACACATATCAATAAAGACTCGTTCCTTACCTTTGCGGCTATCTGCTATGGTAGCAAAGCAGCATGAATATTTTTTTAATAATACTGTACATTGAGCAGGAGGTCCCCTGAGCTGAACCGCATTGCTTTGTGGACCAGGGACCCCCTGCTTCCCGAGTTACAGGCCCCGGTATGTGTGATCGGGTGGGCAGTGTCACCGCCATGTTTATAGCGTCCCATACGCTACGTGCCCGCAATAAACATGGCGTCGACACTGTAACCGATGCCCCAAACCGGGGCCTATAACTCGGGAAGCAGGGCACAATATTATTAAAATACATAAATGCTGATTCATTACCATAGCGGATAGCCGCTAAAGCAATTAAGGGGTTAACGCATAATATTATGTTTATTGGGGACAATTGCCCCCAATAAACATAGCAATACACAACATACAATAAAGTAATGGGCAACATTACTATTATCCACAAATGGATAATAGTGCATGTGTCCATTTAAAATACATACAGAACAATAAAGACATTAAATACATGTAGCACTCACCCATGTCCGGCTGCCACGATGAAGGCCATCCTCATCTTCATCCTGCTAATGCCCCATCCTCTTCTGCAAAACAGACACAAGAATGAAAACATCCAATGTAATGTCCCCTAACCCCTTAATCACCATAGCGGTTATTAACCGCTACAGTCATTAAGGGGTTAACCCACCATCACCCACATACCCTACCCCACTACACCCCCACCCCATGAGTCCTTACCACCCTTACCCACTACCCACAAGGGAGGCCTACCCACATACTTTTGGGGCCAATATGCTAATTGATTGATGGTGACTATATTGGATTACATTGTATACTTCTTTTGATATAATGCTATTTTATTTGAAATATTGTATTGTTAACATTGATTTGCAGCATCTACATGTAGCTTACATTTTTTGCAGCATGTTTACAATGTAAATGCAATGTTTTAAGTGGCATTTGAGACTTTGGATTGGCATTTGATGCTTGAGATTGGATGATTACATTAGATTTGTTTATGAAATTGCATTTTATTTAATTGAGGATGTTATGGATCAGTGGTATTGCCATTGCCAGGATGGCTTAACTCCTTAATTACCTTTGCGGTTAGTACCCGATAAGGTGATTAAGGGGTTCATTGATATATGAATGTCATTGCAATGTATTGGCTATGTATTATTTTGGCAACGGACCACAAGGATGATGCTGGTGACGGGGCCTTCCTATTGATGAGGTTAGTAGAATTTTCTTTATTTTACTATGGTATTTAATGTGTTTAATAATGGCCAAATAATGTATTATCCCTATGTGGATAATAGTTATTTGGCACATTATTGTACTGTATGTGTTGGGGTGGGGGAGGAGGTATTGGCCCCAAGGGTATGTGGTAGGACTCCCTTGTGGGCAGTGGGTGAGGGTGGTTAGGCCTCATGGGGTGTGGGGGTAGTGGGGTAGGGTATGTGGGTGATGGTGGGTTAACCCCTTAATGACTGTAGCGGTTAATAACCGCTATGGTGATTAAGGGGTTAGGGGACATTACATTGGATGTTTTTATTCTTGTGTCTGTTTTGCAGAAGCGGATGGGGCATTAGCAGGATGAAGATGAGGATGGCCTTCATCGTGGCAGCCAGACATGGGTGAGTGCTACATGTATTTAATGTCTTTATTGTTCTGTACGTATTTTAAATGGACACATGCACTATTATCTATTTGTGGATAATAGTCATTGTGCCCATTACTATTCTGTAAGTTAGGGGGGTATAGGTGTTGTTGGTGTCATATATATATATATATATATATATATATATTTAGTTAGTGTGGGGCTGTTGTGTGTGGTTTTTTTTTATTGTGGGTAGCGGGTGTGGGTGAGGGGGGTATTAGCCCCAACGGTGGTTTGTTTAGGGCTTGCAGGTGGGTAGCGGGAGGGTTTAACCCCTTCATGACCATAGCGGTATTAACTGCTACGGTCATGAAGGGGTTAAGCGCACCCGCAACCCCCCCCCCCGCAAGCCCTAAACAAACAACAAGGGCCAAATACCCCCTTCACTCACCCCCGCTACCCACAATAAACCTGGCACGGCTGTTTAACTCCTTTATTGCCTTCGCGGTTAGCCGCTAAGGTAATGAAGTGGCCTTTAAATGCATTTTTCCTGCCTCGGATGCATGCCGGGGGGCTCCGGTGCTGGTATTAATGGTATCAGCTCAGGAGACCCCCGGCATCAATCCCAGCCAGGAAAAAGGCCAGAATATTTTCTAAGTGCCGATCTGCCACTCATCAGCAGCCTCTCACCATCAACTTGCCAACTTTTTCTTGCGTGGCTGATTCGCCAGAAAAACGCCACTCTAGAGTGGCGAATAGCTCCGCTAAGCTACTCGCCACTACTAGAATACAGCGTGGCGGAAAATGTTTCAATTTTAGGCGGAAAGTGCCTTCACGCCTCGCCACCGGCGGAAAAAAAAAACTGCCAACTAAACAGGCGTTTTTTTTGATTCTCGCCACTTTCTCGCCCCTTACGGAATAGGGGTAGCCATTTTTGGCGGGAAAGTGGCAAGAATTGCCTTTCCGCTGCTTACTGCATGACGCCCTAAGTCGGCTAGATCCGCGGCTCCCAGATGCCGTGTAAAAACTCAGGGGGACGTTTGCGAGTTGTTGTCTTGGAAGTCTAATACCTTCGCGGTTCAACCTACGTCAGTACACAGTCTGTGTGTGCGCGCAGTAATTGTAAATTTGCATATTTAAAGTATACATGCATTTGCAGTGCTGTGCTGTGCTGCTGTACAGTATCTCCCATTGAAAATTATTGAAACGCATAGGCGTGTACAGTACTGTAACAGTGTCACATTTTGGCATATACAGCACTCTCCCCTCGCTCAGGATAATTAACTGCACTGCAGGGTATTTCAACTTCTTATCTTCTCTAAAATGCAGTACATCTCTCCCACACCATTCCTTTGAATGTGTGTCTGGTTTCAATCACATTCCTGCTTGACAGCAGGTGATTACTATGCATGCGCCTGTTACTTCGCCCACCACTGCTTGCTTGCTTGAGTGAGTGACCCCAAAAAAATTTAAAAAAATTTTGTTGGAATTATTTTTTTTTTCTCCACAAGCCTGCAAAAACCATCTTACTGTATTACGATATTTAATCTGTGCTGTAGCTTTTGACTGCGACCCTGTGCATTTTACGTACTGTATTTGGGGGTGTATTATTATAATGAACTGTCTTTTGAAATTAAAGTATGTCTTTATCTTTGAACTTCATGCAGCTGTACCTGTAGCCCCCTCCCCCACGAACACACACAAGGCTAGTTCAAGGAAATTCCACGGAGTCGTTAATTTTCTGAATCTTGACATTGTGTTCTTAATCCGTCCATAGCCGAGCTACAAAGCCTCACTGCGCCTGCGTGTAATCCTTTTTGGGATGGGAGCTAACTGCTTACTGCGCATGACTCACCCAACCCCCCCTCCCTCTCCACAGAGTCGATCATTTTCTGAATCTTGACATTGTGTTGTTAATCCGTCCATAGCCGAGCTACAAAGCCTCCCTGCGCCTGCGTGTAATTCTCTTTCAGATGGGAACTTTGAGGCTTTGTTTATGGCAATGCTTTTTAAAATCCCTTCTCGAATTTGATTTGCACAGAGCATCACCTCTCTATGCGCCTGTGTGTAATCCTCTTTCGGATGGGAGCTAGTTGATTCCTGCTCATGCGCCTGTAATTTCACCCACCACTGCTTGCTTGAGTGCCCCCCAAATTTTTTTTTTCATTATGAATTTTTAACTGTTATTTTATCCACGAGCCTGCTAAAACAATCTTGATATTACGATATTCAATCTGTGCGTTTGCCTGCACATGGTTGATTTGTGTGCTTTTTATGTACTGTATTAGGCGGTGTAGGGATCAAATTACAGTATTATGATGAACTGCCTTTTGAAATTACTGTACTGTACTCCACTCTAAGTAATTTCTTTGAACTGCTGCACAACTAATCCTTCATCCCTCCCCCACGCACACACAAACTCTTATCAACAGATACCACCACAGAGTCATTAATTTTCTGAAGTTATTCATTGTGTTTTTAATCTGTCCCTAGCCGAGCGTCAATCGCCTCACTGCGCCTGCGTGTACTCTAATCCTCTTTGAGATGGGAGCTTGCTGCTTACTGCGCATGAGTCATCCACCCCCCTCCACAGAGTCTTTACTTTTCTGAATATTGCCATTCCATTGTGTTCTTAATCCGTCCATAGACGAGCTACAAAGCCTCACTGCGCCTGTGTGTAATCCTCTTTGAGATGGGAGCTTGCTGCTTACTGCGCATGAGTCATCCACCCCCCTCCACAGAGTCTTTACTTTTCTGAATATTGCCATTCCATTGTGTTCTTAATCCGTCCATAGCCGAGCTACAAAGCCTCACTGCGCCTGTGTGTAATCCTCTTTGAGATGGGAGCTAGCTGACTACTGCACATGACTCACACCACCACCCCCCCCCCCCAACCCTTCGAGGCTTTGTTTACAGTAATGCTTTGGAAAATTCCTTCTCGAATTTGAAATGTAAATCTGATTTGCACAGCATTGTGAGAATTGAGAGTTAAAAAAAACATTAACTGATTCATGTTGTTTTGTCATTCATTCTTATTCATTGATGTACTGTGGGTGTGGGGGGGGGGATTGTCAATGATTATGATTAGCAGGAATGTAAATAAATATTTATTTTATCAAGAACCAAAAAATACAAATAATACATAATGCAGTCTTTATTAAGTTCTTCTGGCAGATTGAAATTGGATAAACATTTAGAAAACATTTGCAAAACATGGATAAACATGAATAATGCACATTTAAAAGAATATTAATTAATAATATATACTGTAATGTATTATATATATATATATATATATATATATATATATATATATATATATATATAGTAATATTATTTTTTCCGTCTTTGGGCCTCATGCAGAGAGCAGCGCTATTTAAAATTGGAGAGGGGAATAAAAAGAAGCTTTAATGGAGAGTTTTTTTCTCCATATGCAGAAAGGTCCGAAAACTGCATTTAGAATCCTGTCTGCATATGGAGAGTTTCAACCAGCTTCTTGCCAAATTTTTTTGGCGGAGGTAAATAGAGAATTTCTCTCCATGTTATTGGCGCGATCGCCATCTAGTGCCTTTCTGAATATGGATATTTTTTCAACAGGGGAGATTTAGGTTCTCGCCGGTAGAAAGACGAGTTTAAAAAAAAAAAAAAAAAGGCGCGTTTTCCCTAGCTCGCCATTTTCACCTGTTTTTAGCACGATTTTCGCGGGAAAATGGCGAGATTTCAAATAGCGCTACTCTCTGCATGAGGCCCTTTATCTTGTTCCTCATTCTGTGTACAGTACAGTAGTTTATTGAGAGAGGAGAGGTTTTGTGTACATCATTACTGCTGTTTATACACTGTACATTTGACTGTACAAACAGATTAGACTGGACACAACACCCCACCTCTCCCCAGGCCACCCTTTTTCCTGAAACGACAAGAAAACAAAAAATTAGTGCAGTTATGTGCGTACTGTATTATGGCATTGTGTGATGTGTAGTACTACTGTATGTAAATGGCTGGTGCTGCTTTCTCTGGAAAGAAAAAAATTGAGCAGTTAGTAGGCAGTTACTGTACTACTGTCAAACTAGTCTATACTGGAACTACTGTATACTCTGACTACTATTAAATACTATGTAACCAGATGGCTGGTGCTGTCTCTCTGTAAAGAAAAAACTGTAACTACTGTATACTCTGACTATTAGGAACGAAAAAATCTGTGCCATACTTACCTGTATCATACTGTACTTACAATACTACAGTACAGTACTACTTTACTGATGCTTGCCCATTACACGCGATCACAATGGGCAACACAGTCGCAATATGGTCTATATATTTATTGCAGCGTTCCACGGTGAGTACATCATTTCAAAAACTCATTATGCCTTTCAACAACTCGTCCTTTTTGGAGGGTTTCACCACTTTCCGGATATGGTCCTTCAGCTGATGCCAGACCATTTTGATCGGATTGAAGTCTGGCGACCTGTCATTGGAAAGAAAGGACAATTGGTTTAAGAGCTAAAACAGTGGGGAACAAAAATGGGACACGGTCAACTGCACTTACTCCGCTGGCGTCTTCACCCAGTTGATGCCGCGCTCAAGGATATGCGCCGTTGACGCAGTGTGCTTGGGATCGTTGTCCTGGTAGAAGCGGTGACCATGGGGAAAGTCGCGTGTGATGTATTGCACTATCTCGGGCACAATGTTGTCTTGTAAGAAAGCTTTATTCATGATTCCTATAGCAAGAAAAGAAAAGTGCTCAAAAAACTGCACAATAGTACAGTACAGTGCATACAGTGAGGCTACACTAGAAAAGTAAAGTGCATAAGGCTACATTATATTTGATATATTTTACCTTCAAAGATGACAATGCATCCTGGTCCACGCCTAGAGATAGCACCCCACACATGCACCTTTATGGGGTGTTTTGGCCGCGGCTTCAAAGATATGCGGCCTTTTTTGTGGAATGCAAAGGTTGCAAATCTCTCCAGCGACACAGTAGACTCGTCAGTGAAGATGCAATCCTGGAAAGTTTCCCCACTGTCGATCCATGCCTGGGCCTGGACCACTCTTTTGATTTTGTTTGCGTCCCGTATCATGGGGTACGCTCTGTAATGACAAGGAATAAATAATTTTAGCGGTACAGTACAGTTTCCTAAACAACACTTTTACCTCCTGTACTGTCCAGTACTAACCTCACACGTCCATATTTCCATCCAATGCCGCATCTCATCTTCTTTATGCTGGTCTCGGATACAGTGAGATTGTGATTGTCCTGCAAAATGTATTTGACCCTTAATGCACACTTCTCATCATTCTCCTCACTTATTTTGTCCACCAGAAGAGTTGTCTCCCTACAATGTAAAGAAAAACAATCCGGCAAGTAAAAATATTAGAGACAGTAGATCAACAGGATACAATATATTGTTCTATTAATATGCAGCACTATAAAAAAATATATATATACTTTTGTAATATAAATATACAAAATATATATACAGTTGTAATATAAATATAAATAGAAAAAAAATATATATATATATATACTGTTGTAATATAAATATAAATATACAAAATATATATACTGTTGTAATATAAATATAAATATACAAAATATATATACTGTTGTAATATAAATATAAATATACAAAATATATATACAGTTGTAATATAAATATAAATAGAAAAAATATATATACTGTTGTAATATAAATATAAATATACAAAATATATATACTGTTGTAATATAAATATAAATAGAAAAAATATATATACTGTTGTTATATAAATATAAATAGAAAAAATATATATACTGTTGTAATATAAATCTACAGAAATAACAAAAATATTAGATACAGTACTGTAGATCTACAGTACATTATTTTATATAAAAAAAAATTTAAGTTGTATAAATATACTTACGCGTTTGTTACCCTTGGCACCCTTTTGCGTTCTCTGTTTTTTCCGTGTGCATGATAGCTCACGGTGGTTGCTGGCACAACGAGGCCAGAAGTAGCTAACCAGCGTTGGATAGCAGCAATTCGGTGTCCGCTCGTGTACATCTCCTTAATTCGCATGCTGAGATCCTTGGAAATATTTTTAACAGGCATTGCTGCGAGTTGAAAGAAATACAAACACAAGAATGTATATTCGATGTTTAGTCGATGTGTATTCAATGTGCAGTGAATCCACAAAATAGATGGTGTATTTATACGGTAATGACTCACATTAGAGTATGCCCACTTTCAACACCTGTACCTCGCCGCCATGCATAAAATGTTACACACTTTGCATAGCCCACCACTCGGTGATCTTTATCTGAACTTGCCCTTGTCCAGATACAGCATTATGCCATCTGCTTCCATGGATCAACCCCGATTCTACGGACGCAGGAACCCACTTGCCTCTGCCGTGCCTGTCATGCAGAAAAAGCGAAAGGCGGTTGCCGTTTCCACGCCAAGGCAAAGGCGACAGGCTAAGGCCAATAAAGAAAACCTTTTGCTGACCCCAAAGGCTAAGGGTTTTCATAGACGTCAGGCTTATTATGTCAAGAAGAAATACGGTGATGTACTCTCAACGCAAAACGAATGGCAGCCAACCCATCAAACCCGCAGACCACTTCCTCACATACGCTTCGACGACTCTGCCGCCGCTGTCCCGGAAACCCACAGGCCATCTTCTCCAGTTCTATCTGACGACGCTGCCACTGGTGCCTCTGAAATCCACGGGTCACTTTCTCCTTTGCTCTTAGATGACTCTGCTTCTCGCCCGGAAATCCAAAGTTCACTTTCTCCATCCCTCTTTGACATCACTGCCGCTTCTCTCCATGGAAACCCCATCTCATCCTCCGTTGCACCCATCCACCCATATGTCCACAGCATGCCATGCACAAGAAGCAGTTCGTTAGACCGGATGCTGAGTGGGATGTGTGGATATCCCTGGGAACTTTATTGTGCTGGCAAAGATAGATCTGTTTCTGGAGACCATGCTAAATGTGGAGCAACGGAAGCTACATATGGATCAACGGATGCTAGATATGGATCAACGGATGCAACATATGGATCAACGGATGGAGAAGATAGGGGCTGACATAGCGGGTATACATAATTTGCTCAATGTTCATGCCTCTGTTTCCCTGACACCGGAGCAGGAGGGTGGCATGGATGTGCTGAATGGGAGCATCACCTTCCATCACCAAGCACACCCGCTCCACCAGAAGATGTAGTGTACATGTATGCCGTTGAGGAGGACATGACAACCCTGTCAAGACCACGCCAGGAGACAACACGGTGACCAAGACCGGAGGAAAGCTTCCTCCCAGATAACCTACCATCGCCCGTCACCTCAAGCACACCTGCTCCCAGAAGACCTAAATTCACTCGCATCGATACGGTGCCCGACATCACCCTGCGCGATCTGCCACCGGTACTCAGGGAGAAGTATAGGGAGCTGAGTGCTGGCGCACCCCAGAAGTATGCCTTGTTACTTTTTAAGCACCATGTGCCCTACTCTTTGTACTGCGACTGGGCCTTCAGAGTGAACTACGAAGGAAATCGCGTAAAAAAGGCTCTTCCTGCCAATTTAAGAAAGACCATTCTGGGGGAATTGCGGCGCTTTTATACAATTACAGATCCTGTAATGAAAGGCATTCGAGACTGCATTAATGGCAATTTGCACCATGCAAGGAATCGGCCATGGACGGACAATCTGGTGGACTTTCTGGTTTAATCACGGGTACTATAAGACCATACTGTTGTGCTGAACTGTACTGTACATGTTTTGACCTGCTGTACTTAAATAAAGGAGATGTTGTTGTGTGTTTTTTAACTTATATTTATACAGAAATGTTTTAACTTGCTGTACACACACACAGGACCTGCACAATTCCAGTCCCTGAGGGCCTCAAACAGACCCGGTTTTCAAGGTTGTCCTGAAAACCGGGCCTGTTTGCTGCCCTCGAGGACAGTCAGTGGTGCAGGCCTGACTGACTGTTTTGCACACCATCCCACTGTATATGTTTTGACTTGCCGTTCTTTAATAAAGGTGATGTTGCATTTTGTATATTTTATGAATAAAGAATTTGTTTTTATAACATGTGATTGTAAACCATACTGACTGACTTTAATTGTTTTTATTTTCTGTACATAAATGTTTCCACTAGCAGTAAACCATACACCTGTTGATGTTTTGAATTGCTGTGCATTTAAAATGTTTCTACATTGTACAGTATTTGTAAATATATGTTTTTGTACTTACTACACCAATAAAAGAACATGTTGATTTGTTTTACATTGTTCCATTGGCTCCTTTGCTACTGTAACAAAATACAGTGTTTCTAGAATGTACACTACTGTCCAGGCATACTGTACTGTATACTGTAGGCATGCTCAGTAGAGAGTAATTAAAAAAATAGAAGACACATACTGTACTGTACTGAATGTACTGGCACTGTATAGAAGACACATACTGTATGTACAGTACTGTAATACATGTAGAATAAATGCATAGTTTTTATTTTTTCGGGTTTATTACACAGTATACTATATATAAAAAAGTATTGTATACTGTACGGCCGGAAAACATCAGCATACTGTTTCAGGTACAGTATTCTATCCTAATCAATAACAATGGCCACTAAACTGTAGACTCCGGTACGTGGTTTTTTAAATCCGATTCAGCATTGTTACACAAAGCAATATTATCCATCGAAATCCCTCCATTAGCCGTTTTCTGAGGAAAAACAAAAAGAAAAGATTTACTGTAATGGTCAGCCCCCTAAAGAAGTTCCCAGCCAGTCCCACCAATAATTTTCTCGGGGGGGCGTCTCCTGTTCACATGCGCATGCGCCTATCGTTGATGTAATGACACGCATATGCGTTTCAAGAAGGTTCCAATGCGCATGCTCCTAGCGTTCCACCAATTGTTCAGTATCTGCTGCACAGTACTGGAGAAGCCGCTCAGCCAATAATATTGCTTACAGGAGAATCGCTTGACTTTTGAATCGCGCCGATATTGATACTGTATTGTCAAAATAAAAAAACCACAGAAAATAATACGGCAACAATACTCACCATAGAATTTCCCATTCAGTTGGCGCCGGCGCTGGGCCACTGTCAGTCCAGTGTTCTTGATCATCCACGTCGATAGTTTGCAGCGGGACTAGTACACCTGTAGTGAGCTGATGAGGCTGGAAATTGCTTAGGTACATGCAAGATGGATCGAAACTGCACGCAAAATCCGGCTCAGGCTTGCTGGATAGACAGCAAGAGTTGTCACTAACGGTGGGACCGTTATTGGAAGCCGGTGCTGGTGCTGGTGCTGGTATATAGCTTGGCAGCGACTGTCGTTTCTTAGTTGGTTTTAACATGACCTTTCGCCTTTTGCCGTCTGCTTGATCATAGATACAGGAAAAAGCCGGTGATACACACCAATACCCTCCAACAAATTGTGGCTCAATACGATAAAAACAGGGATCGCTACATAACCTTTTCCTTATTGCACGCTTCCACGTATGAGGAGCTGGTGAAAATTTGTAAAAGTCATAGTTTTCGATAAAATACTGATAAATTTGAACAACTGTTGCCATCTTATCATCTGTTGCATTAATCGCGGCCCATATCAAATACGTGTAACTTCTGTCGGGTTTTTGGAAAACGGGCTTCACTTGAACACTCATGGCGATGGCTCTCTGGAGAATACTGTAACAGAAACTGGTCTTTGTCTTTATTTAATATGAAAAGCCTAAATTGATACATTTTTGCAACCTCTTCCTTCAGTCTCAAGGCCAATTTACAATAGCACACTGTGGTATCTTTTTTAAACGAAACACCTGCAAGTCGACACATTACTGAAGCGCATGCGCATTACAATTCATGAATATCTGCCATCTGGCGGACACGCGAAGAATTGCAACCTATTAAATCAGAAACATTCTCAATAAACGCATCAACCGTGCGTCAACCGCGCATGACCCGCGCACGACCCGTGGCTGAGAATGCAAAATGAATGCGGCATGCTCCCGGTGAAGTGCGTCGCATTCCAGGAAAAAGCAAGGGAAAAAACGGCGATGTGTTAGAATAAGATGCGCCGCAGCAGTACAGAATGCAGGGATTTCTACATTGTATGTGCAAACACATTTATACATATATGCACATATATATGAGTCGAGAGATCCAAAATACAGAATATGTTGGCTATTTGAAAGGGAGTCATACACACATATACATATATGGCTAATGAAAAATACTTACTCTATGGGAGCATGCAATTCTTTTTCTCTGTTATAGCATAAGATCTGCTTATTGTGTATACCATGCTACTGTATTGCAGGAAGGCTTTTTCTATTTTCGATAATAGAAAACTAAAAACACCTATTTTATTGTATATTAAGTAGTAGGGAAGTGATCATATTTGATCCGTATGTAGAGTCAAGAATAAGTATGTTGCGTGTATGCTGTTTAGTTATTTCATGTTCTATTTCCTCTTACATACCTTTCCTAAACCCCAATTTCGTCTGTGGGGACACATTTGTATGCTGCGTGACAGCAGTTCATCACTGAGACATGCACTTTTACGGTCAGACATAATAATATAATAAAGTGCCTCCAAGATATAACAGAATTTTAAACCATAGTAATGCACACCAGGGCTGTGGTAATGACAATTACAATTCCTTCATTAAATTTTTCAATTATAACAATTGTGAGGATCATATTTGTATGTCATTTTAACTTGGGAAAAGCAAATTATGAGAAAACATAACAAACGGTAAATTGTTTGCAGGCATATCTGAGGAACAAAGAAGCTCCCAATCTAAGTTTTGCCAAAAGCAAAAAAATAATGACAAAAGGTACAATACTACAAGCCAAATTTTTTTTACAATTTGCATAATGATGATAACAATTGTGAAAAGGCTATTGTCAGGAGCAATTACAAAATATGATTTTCTATTTTATATTTTATCAGTAAGCTAGATACTTAAATGGAGATTTTTTTCTATGAGTTTTCTCCCACTTCACTGCTTTGCCAGGGGCCCACAGTATTTATATCTGTTTAAACATCAAAGTATTAGACCAGATAAACAGTAGTTACTGTATACTGCACCGACACACTTTATTCGAGCAAATACCCAGTATGTACCTGGCAGATACCTGGAATACGCCGCTCCTCACCTCTGACAAGCCCCGTTGTGTTTGCCTTCCCAGCCTGGGTTCATGCCTGGCTGACGGGCGGCTGATCTGTTAAATGATAATGATTAGGATTTAATAGGCTGCAATGCTTTGCGTGTCTACCAGATGGCATAAATTCATGAATTGTAATGCAGTATATATATATATATATACTGTGCAGTATTGCAGCCAGCGGGAATAAAATGCTTTAATCCCTGGCTGGAAAATACCTCAATGCACTCGGGCAGAAAACAGTCACAAACCTCAATACACCCGGGTATACCCGAATTCGTGGGACTAGCCGAGCTCGAATAAAGTGTGTCGCCAGTTTATGTCAATGTCCTGGGGGTACATATCAGTTGTACCTGTGGTTGCAGGACCAAAATATTGGCTTAATTGAAAATGTGTAATTATCTTTTTAAGAACAATTAAATGCCTGCTGTTTAGGATTCAACAACATGCAAGACAGACTTCGATAAAGCTTTAAATCCAAACTGATATCTAATGTAAGAATGGGCACCTACACCCAAGAACAAGGGAATTGTCAGAATTCCCCAAACCCGGGTTCCAGCAACACTTGCTTTCAGGGTTGTCCTGGAAACGGTGATTAACTACGTAGCTGATCTGAAGTGGAGGAACCACCTACCCCCTCCCCCCCCCCCCCCACACACACACCAAAACAAATTCAGTTTATCGATAAAGTGTTTGGTTTGCTAGAAAACCGGCAAATAGGCAATCATTTCCATTTAGTTTAACACTATTTCATTATACCAGTGTTAGGTAAATTGTTTGGCATAGACACAACACCATCTACTCTCTGCTAGTATACAGTACTAGCCAATAATTTCCAGTAAGTTAAACACATTACACAGATTTTGGATAAAGATTTTGGATACGATTTTGTTTGCAGGCATATCTGAGGAACAAAGGAGCTCCCAATCTGAGTTTTGCCAAAAGCAAAAATATAATGACAAAAAGGTACAATACTACAAGCCAGATTTTTATTTACAATTTGCATAATGATGATAACAATTGTGAAAAGGCTATTGTCAGGAGCAATTACAAAATATGATTTTCTATTTTCGATTTTATCAGTAAGCTAGATACTTAAATGGAAAATTTTTCTATGAGTTTTCTCCCACTTCACTGCTTTGCCAGGTGCCCACAGTATTTATATCTGTTTAAACATCAAAGTATTAGACCATATAATCAGAAATGACTGTATATGTCAATGTCTTGGGGGGTACATATCAGTTGTACCTGTGGTTGCAGGACCAAAATATTGGCTTAATTGAAAATGTGTAATTATCTTTTTAAGAACAATGAAATGCCTGCTGTCTGGGATTTTACAACATGGCAGACAGACTTCGATAAAGCTTTAAATCCAAACTGATATCTAATGTAAGAATGGGCACTGACACCCAAGAACAAGGGAATTGTCAGAATTCCCCAAACCCGGGTTCCAGCAACACTTGCTTTCAGGGTTGTCCTGGAAATGGTGATAAACTACGTAGCTGATCTGAAGGGGAACCACCACCCCCCCACACACACACACCAAAACAAATTCAGTTTATCGATAAAGTGTTTGGTTTGCTAGAATACCAGGCAAATAGGCAATCATTTCCATTTAGTTAGTTTAACACTATTTCATTATACCAGTGTTAGGTAAATTGTTTGGCATAGAGACAACACAATCTACTCTCTGCTAGTATACAGTACTAGCCAATAATCTCCAGTAAATTGAACACATTACACAGATTTTGGATAACGTTTTTGCCATGCAGATGGCAGCTCTATTCTCTGCTGCTGTACCATTATATAAAGAAAACATTTATTGTTTTAACACTGTTTTAGTTAAAGTGTTTGACATACTAACAACACCATCTACTCTCTGCTAGATACCAAGCAAAGAGGCAATTATCATATTTTTTTAAAAATACCGTCCGTTACATTATAACGGTGTTAGGTACCTCCAGAAATACGTGAACGAACTAAAATCTTAGCGACACAACTGATATTTTGGGTATTTTATAGAATCAAATATGGAAGGATGATTCTATCTTGTTACCTGTGATGTGACCTCTTTATATATATCTATTTGTCACAGGCAAGGTTTTGAAGCCATTAATAAGATACTCTCACAGAATACAAGTATGGAACCTGTTCAGGCCAATTTTATTTTAGATAGCATTACATTTATATTGGAACATAATTATTTTTGGTTCGAAAATGTATTTTATCTACAGGGGTGCGGAACCGCCATGGGTCCCAAGTTCACGCCTAGCTATGCAAAACTTTTCATGGCCAGATAAATATGCCTTTTTTTCCCATGTCACACAGAAAAGATTTGTTATCCATAAACACATTACCTGCAGAACAGACTATGGGCCTCATGCAGTAAGCGCCGGTAAGGCTTTTATCGGCATTTTCCCGCAAAAATTGGATTTGAGATTCAGTAAGCTCCGATAAGTGCTCAAAATCGGCAGATTTTCTTGCCGATAAAAATTTATCGACATGCGGCTGCTGATAACCCACTTATCGGCACTTTTCGGCACTTTTTGAAATCGGCTGTATTCAAGTAGCCCCGATCAGCTTATCGGTGCTGATCGGCACTCAGAAATGGAAATTTCTTCGGCAATTGGTCCCGCCAACTAAAGTTGGCAAGTTGGGAAAAAAAAACCTAATCTCTACATCAATGGAGTCAATGGAGCGGGGACTTATAACATTATAGGACTGTTTACGTTCTATTGCTCATAATAAAAATGTGCTTGGCATTACAGTGTCGAGGTCACTCACTTCATCGTGTCACCCCTTACGTTTATTATTTGCATAACATTGTACTTTTCAATGTTATGATGATTTGCGTGTCACATTAGTCTTAATGTTATGATGTGTCAAGGGAAAATCCTATACTCAACTCTTAAAGGAACAGGTCACATCATATCAAACATGTTACTTAAGTGTGCTTCAATTTATTATATGATGTAACACATTTCACACATCTAACAGATCCAGCATATAGTTATGTTGCTATACATTATACAATGCTTGTAATGTGTAACGCATGATCAAACATAAATGTAGCTGTTTGTTTTCATGTTTACATGTACTTTGTGACCTCCCTCTTTTGATGTCGTTCGCAATTGGACACTCAATAACATTGCATGTTTACATTGTACACGATGCATTAGAATCACTTCATGCTAAGTTAGACACACATCTATAATCGTTACTCATTTTTACACGATTGAAACTGAATCAATAGCAAGTATCCTGATGGCATTAAATTATGCATATGCACTTTAGAATTACTTCATGTGAACAGGTGACAATAACATGACAAATTACACATGTTGCAACATAGTTTCTCAACGTCAATGTCATGGTTGTATCCTAATTAGATGACTGAGTGTTGCGTTCAGAAGTGTTACATGCATTACACATTCCAGAAATACTTGCCAATAAATGGTTCTACAAAGCTTAACGTTACATCATTCTCAAATATCATGATTGCCTGGTGAACACACATAAATAATCCTTTTAATTGGTACTGGATACACGTTGGGAGTGAACAACTTGGATATGTTAATGTAACACTTTGCACTTCATCAAGTCACCTGACATCATCACATAAGTATTTAAAGGAGGGCAATTACCTGCGCATTCACAGCTACAGACCTGAAAATGATGCAAATGTTTATGAGACGGAGGAAGATTCTATTGGACGAGAGGCTTGCTGATGGAGAGGATGTCACAAGCCAAGGAAGGGACAGGGACAGAGGCAGGGACAGTGACAGGGACAGGCACGCGGACAGGAGAGGGAGAGGGAGAGGTCGAGGGAGAGGGCAAGGAGATGAGAGGAGAAGAGAGAGGAGAGAAGTTGTGCCTCGTCCTCATTTGTACAGGGAGAGAACCCTGTTAGATGGGATGAGTGAGGAGGAGATTGTAAGTCGCTATCGTTTGAGTTCAGCAGCAATCTTAGCTCTTTATGAAGAGATACAGGGAGATTTAGATTTTGTGACAGACAGAGGTCGTGCAGTCCCTGGGCTTGTTAAAATGCTGTTCTCATTACATTATCTTGCTTCCGCGTCATTCCAGACAACTGTGGGCATAGTGGGCGTGGTCTCGCAATCTACATTCTCGCAGGCCTTTACCCAGTTTCTATGTGCACTGAATAGACGCGCTAGGAATTATATTCATTTTCCTACAGAGCACACAGAGTGGCTGGAAGTCAGGAATGGCTTTTATACCATAGCCGGGATACCATGTGTGATGGGTGCAATAGATTGCACCCATGTTGCTTTGATCCCGCCTAGTCAGAGTGAGCATGCTTACCGCAACCGTAAGCACTACCATTCCCTGAATGTACAGGTGGTATGCGATGCCACGATGAAGATTGTGCATGTGGTAGCCAAATTCCCTTGTTCCAGTCACGATTCCTCTATCCTGAGTAACTCATCAGTCTTCCATGCTTTCGAAGAAGGCTATTTTGGACCTGGTTGGCTGTTGGGTGAGTACATATTATGATGTGTTAACAAACAACTCTAGTTTTCTAGGAAATGTTGTATGTAATAATGTTAACACAAATTGTTTCATATTTGTGCACGATGGATTATAGGTGACTCAGGATACGGAATTAGGCCGTGGCTGTTGACCCCTGTGGCAAACCCTCAATGTGAAGCAGAGGAGAGGTACAATGTTCCCCATATATCTACGCGATCCGTCATAGAGAGGACATTTGGGCTTCTCAAGACAAGATTTAGGTGTCTCGATAGAACTGGTGGGGCACTTCAATATAAACCTGCTAAAGTGTCTGATATTATAATTGCATGTTGCATTTTGCACAATGTGGCACTCCGCAATAATGTACAAACAGACATACGTCAGGGCTTGGAGGAGGAGCATCCCGTCAATTTATCAGCTGACACTGACCAAACAGCCAGTGGTGTCTGAATGTCATAAACAAATACATATATGTTCATAGTACTACATAGATGTATTCATTCTTTGTTATGATAAATACATTTGTCCAAATACCATTCACTTAGGAAACAGATGAATATGGTTCACACACCTTTCTCTTCTCTGCTGTGTGGACAATTGCATGTGGCACCAGTATGTCATTCATCAACAGGTTGTATTATACTTCTTACCACTAAAAGGTGTTGTGTGTACGTGAGGAAATAATGTGTACTAAATCTATATTTTCTGTACATGCTATTTTTGGTTAAGCATACACAATAAACCTACTATGTCGATAGCCAATAGCTAGTGCAGTATGGTTACATATAATTTTGCTTTTGGAGTGTGACATGTGAGTCACAATGATGTGTACACTATTGTATATTTCAGATCATATTTGACGTATTCTAGATGTTGTTTCATATCACATACAAAATTGTCAATTCTGTGTGCTGCTTACCTTAATGAACATGTCATGACAATGATTTATATTCATTCATGTTTTCTTTTTCAAGGTATATCACTTCAATGACTGCTCATGGTATGTCTTTCAATTCACATCTGTCATAAGATGTGCAAACCTCGATACAGGTATAGTTACAGGATGTATAAACAGAACGTAATGAAAAAGATGTGACAATTGAAACATGTCGTTTCTGTATTATGTACGTGCGTTTAGCTACACTTGGTGATTATTGTGCAGTGTGTTTTAAAAATCATTAGGGACATTACATAACATGTAATTTAGCAAACGTAACAACATCCATTCATGGAATATAGGGGTGGGGGGAGATAAGGGGATAAACCCTGCTCAGCTATTGATTATGGGAGGAGAACATCCATTGATGCACATGAGCGATGTTAACACTCAATGCATGTTTGTATGAAAAGACCCCAATGTTTTAAACATCATTACCAATGCAATGTATGTGATTAGTTGTTGTATCACTTCATCTTCATGTTGATTATTACATTGTCACATGTGTATGTATAAGTGAAAGATTGTGTGTTGATTTGATGTACATGTAACATGTGTCAAAATGTTTATACCATTCCAAAGTATAGTTCTTTGGATTCTCAACTTTTCCTAATTCATTCAACACAATGACAATGTAGTTAATATAATTTTTATTTCATTCACGTTAGTTATTCATAATGATCATGATCCTTTATAACTAATGTCAACATATGAACATAAATGAAGTGGACATTTGCATACGCACACAATTCAGCAACAGTGTGTGTGTGTGTGTGTTGTAGTTTTTGTGTGATGCATGTATTTCTATGTGAAATAATATAAACCAACATAATAATGTTGCTTTTATCATCGGCCTCACTTAGCTATGAATGTGTTGAACGTTTACTAATAACACTAAACTATAGTTAGTAGTGTGAATAAAATATACACACAAATGTTCATGGTTTCATGATCTTTAACTAACAATCATTAGCTCATGCATGTTAGGTTACCACTACAACTTAGGTGATAATATAAAATGCACACGACTAAACAGTTTCTATCACCTCACTATTGTTATTGTGTACGTTCAGATACAATGTCTACGAGTTGTTATGTAGCATTTACATTGTTTGAAAAGTCACACGTGAGATTATAATATATAGTAGATTAATGTGTTTGCTGAGTGATAATGTTGGTTGCATATATCACATGGTAATACATATAATGTTAGTAGAAAAGAACAAAAAAACAATATAAGTTCTAACTTCAGTGCTTAGCAACATCCTTATGTTAATTAAGTGCATAGTAAATATTTGCATAATAGGATAACATTATGTAGTGATTGTTAATCTGCGCACCAATCATTGAAAGCATTGTTACATATTTATTATAATAGTTGTTCGCTTGTCGTCACAATCATCTAATATAACGATTGGCTCATCTGAAATCATACATTGGTCCCATGTATTCATCTGCGACATCTGTGAAATACAGCAAACACATGATGTTCAAAGATGGCACATTTATATATGTCTCAGCATGACAACGCTTAACACATCTCTATATGATTGTGGATATTCACGCATAAGTAACGTATATGTTTAAACTGCAAGGATAAAACTACAGATACAGAACTGTCTCATTTTTCTAATGGCGTTGCTGGCATTACTACTGATATGTTTTTTTCCGGTGCCTGTATACATAATAATGTGCGCACACAACGTCTGTTGCGCGTGCACGTCACGAATGTGTGGACTAAGTCTCAGCGCATGCGCAAAATGATGTGTACGCTGTGCGTTCAATACAGATCCCTCCATGGTGCTGCTAGCAGTACGCATATCATGGCTGGAAGTTATGATATGGAAGCGAAACAATTTCACTTCTACACATGTACATATCTAAACTTTGTAAACGGACGTGTGCCCACGGAAAAAATGGACGATCAGCCAATGAGTGAACAAAATATGTGTGACGTCATGTTAAGGCACCGTGAAATGCACGCAAACACCCCTCCCACTGAATGAACATTGGCCTCCAGCTCTGTGCACACACCGCCCCACCGACTCGCGCGCATGACACACTGCACTGACCGTAACAATAAGCTACGGGCACAGCCAATACGATTTCACGCGCGCACGTCGGTTGGGGGTGGGGCTTGCATTGGTAACCGTTTTAAGGACGCCTTGGGACATTACCACGGTCCCACGTCATATGTGGGCGACACTTTGTTTTTATATGTTGAATGCTAAACAATGAGGTGTGTGTGTGTTACAGTTAGTGTAACATGTTGAAATGATACTTTAAAAGCGATAATAATCTAGGATTTAGGACTCCGTCACCAATGTGTACTAATGGTTCGTCATGTAGTATATTGTTATAGGAAATAATGTATTTGTGCACGCTACAGGTAAGCCTGTCTGCAATGTTAAGCTGTATCCACTCATTTGGCTAACAAATTGTGTATATTATTAATGTAGACATATATAATTTGAGTAAAGGCATAACTATATTTGTATTTGCCATTCTTGTAGAAGTCAAAACTGATTTGTCTGCAACTGCTCGCTCCAGGAAGGCACAACAGTATCATCCATGGTTGAGGCAACCGTTGAATCCTGAATCACACACATCTCCATGAGGGCGTCATATGGATCTGCAGTGGCTTCTTCAAACAAGACGTCCGGAGGTACGTACAGTTGTTGGTTATTTTCCCATCCACATTGGTATTGCCCATATAAGTTTGGATACATATCATAGTAGTTATGTCCATCTTGCATCTGGTCTTGATGAATGGAGGGTGCAGGTATATCAGCAAACGCGATAGTCGGTGCGGCTTCAGTATCACTGGTATTAGGCAAAAATATGCTATTTAACAGAAGATATGTTCCATTTTCCATGGTAAGTTTAAATGATGGCGCAACATGCCAGCATCCATATCGTTGATCTAGCCGATCATGGACACGCTCAAAACATTCATTTGCGGATAAAGTGAATCGTACAGAAGTTTTAAAATTTCGTTGTTTGTCGGGTTCTTGGTAGTATGGATATTTCTTTTGGATCAAGTCATAGATTTTGGCCACGTTTGCACTTTTCTCTGGCGTTGATTCGATTGCTTCATAAATCATAAATTTATATGATTTACGTGGATGGCTGTGCAATGTGGAAGCTT
Source organism: Ascaphus truei (assembly GCF_040206685.1). Classification (NCBI taxonomy): domain Eukaryota; kingdom Metazoa; phylum Chordata; class Amphibia; order Anura; family Ascaphidae; genus Ascaphus; species Ascaphus truei. The sequence goes on from NC_134487.1 coordinate 149,345,443, forward strand.
CTGCCATTTCTTGTCTGTTCAACTGTACAGTGTCTAAGTTGAGCTCATACGGATGTCTGCTGAATGTGTGAATAGTTACATGATATCTTCGTGGTTTGTTCCAAGGTTATAATACAACCTAACTGTTATACGCCTAGGTTTTCTCCCACCAGAAATTTGTTACAATAATTGGTTGAAATTCTTTGTCAAAGATACACTCTTTTTGAGAGGAATCGAAACTTTACTTTCGGCTTAGGCAATCAACATGTGCAAAACAAGTTGACGAATTTAATTAGAATAACAATGTGTGTGAAATATTCTACAGTGCTAGGATGAACAGATTTCTGCTTACACTTAACTAAAATTAACCACACACACACATCTCTGTTTGTCTCTTTTTCTGTTTTTCTCTCTCTCTGTTTCTCTCTGTTTCTCTCTCTTTCTCTCTCTGTTTCTCTCTCTCTTTCACTCTCTCTGTTAGTCTCTCTTGATATATACATAGATATATATATATAAATAAATATATATAATTAAATCAACATATATATTTATCTATATATAATTAACTATATGTTGTGTGTATATATGTATATATATATATATATATATATATATATATATATATATATATATATATGTGTATATATGTATATGTGTGTGTATATATATATATATATATATATATATGTGTGTGTGTATATGTGTATATATGTATATGAATATATACACACACACACACACACATATATATATATATATATATGAGAGCAAAAAGTGTAGCGCCAGAGTAGTACAGCAATTTGATATCTATAGGTGGACTATAGTGAATAATGATATAGGATAAAGTTTATATAGTGCTATAAATATATGCAAAAGTGAAAAATGCAATATCAAATAACATATAACAATAATATCTACTGAACTATATAATGAAACACAAACATCTTAAGTGAAAAATAAAAAAGTGCAAAAAGTGCATAAAGAAGGAAAAATGAATAAATAAAGTCCAACCAGTCCTTTGATAGTTAGTCCATAAATGGAGGTAAATGATGTAGACAAGGGGGTCTCCGGCTGCTCTCACATGGGATTAACCACATCCACGGATATCTAAAAACAGAAAAAGAGAGAGAGCGCACGCCCCATAGCATAACACTGTGTATTTATTGTAAAAAGGAAGGGAAAAAGGGGGGGGGGGGAAGGAATCACACTCACAAGATAAAAATGATAAAAAGGCAGTTTGTGAATATATATCACCACCATCCGGTTCTGTACTGCGGAATAGCGTCTCTGTGGACTCCTTCAGGACTGCCAGTAGAAGTCACCGCTCACCGGACACCTGGGGTGCCGTTTGCCGTCTGTTTGCCGTCCAGAAAACTCAGCTCTCCACTCCGAATGGCCGCCGTATAGTTCCCACACTGGATTTGGCCTTGTGCGCGTGCGCAGCGTCGTCGTGACTTAATTGCGCTCTCAGAATCCCTGATGCCTTTCGTCACCACTGGGCGACTTTCTCAAAGGGCTGATAGTGTATGGGATGAAGTCCTGCCCATTTATAGCCAGTCCATTGCTTAGCAACCCATAATAGGGTAATTGTTTAACCCATAATATGCTGGTAAGATGGTGTATGACTGGATAAACTGCACTCATTAAGGCACATACTTAAAATGACTGACTCGATAAATGGCAGATCATGGACAAAATATATAAAAGGAGAAACACATATTGTGGGAAGGATCTAGAAAACATAATGCTCATATACATAAAACATACTCAAAGCTCAAATTCATTACTAATATAATATAAAATACTTAAAAATGATTTGGTTTGATGATCTGGACCAGAGGGATGAAATAAAATAAAGTGAATTAACCCCTGTTATCTATTAAATAATATAAATTATATATATAGTTATATACCAAAATATATATTATTATAACAAGATTTCACATATGATAGACACACATATAAAAAAGGTAGCAGCATATTATAACCTAATAATATATAATCATAAAAATAAAAATACAAATACAAATTATATATATAGTGAGAACCCCTAGATTCTCATCAAAACATCATACATATATAAAAAAATGAATAGATAAAATTACGTACATATACATAATGAGCAACTGTTGATTCAACAAGGACGAACTATTAAACAAGTACTGTAGATGTTGCACATACTGTATTTTGGATTGATAAAGTAATATATGTGTATTAGTGCAACAAATGGGCTAAGAGCTACCTCATGATTCCAAGGGGCTGTTTATGCTCCCCAGATGATTATTCTTAGATGAATATACTAATGCACATCCACCAATGTATATCAAAATGATATATGTATATATATATATACATTTTCACAGAGATGAGAATAAAAAAGGAAAAGAAATCCAATGAACATGGAGAGGAGAGAGGAAGAGTATCAATGGCTAATGGAATAAAAAATGACTATGAAAATGAAAAATGAAAATAAAATTTGAAATATATAATATATGAAAATAAAAATAAAAATAAAAATGAAAATATAAATGCGAACTGAAATAAAAAATATATAGTTATAATAAAAACAATGAAAAACTGGATGGATGACAAGATGATTGATCCATGGATCCCACAGTTCAATCATAAAACTATTGACTAAGATTATGTATTTTTTGTATATGTCAATTGTTGTATTTAATTTAATTGAGGTTATAATGAATAATTATGGACACTGATGTCTATCATTTGTGTGGATGTGGTCCAGGGATAGGGGTGGATGGGAGGGAAGAGGGGAAGGGGAACCGGGGGGAAGGGTAAAAGTGGGGAATGGGAAGAGGGAGGGTAGGATGGGGATTTGCTGCTTGTGGATGTGGGAGTGGAGGAAAAAGAGGACTGAGGGGAGAGGGCAGGATTGCTGTTCTCCCACAATTAGAGCGACGAGAGTCCAAGAGAGCAGGAGATCAGACTAGTGTGCTAGCATCCAGACACTCATTGAGTCCTCCAGGGGTGAGAGTCCCCAACTGGTGGATCCAATAGGTCTCCTGTCTGCACAGGATCTTGAGACGATCGCCTCCCAGAGCACAGGGTGAAATATATTCCAGGCCCATTACTGTCATACATTTAGGGTCCTGATTATGCATGGCTTTATAGTGTCGGGAAATACTATTCACAATCAATCCCTTTATGACACTCCTTCTGTGCTCCAGGAAACGGGTGCAGAGAGGTCTTGTAGTGCGTCCAATATAGCGTAGCCCGCAACCACACTGGATGCAGTACACCACAAATGAACTTTGACAATTTATAAAATTCCTAACCTGATAGATATTATCTCTATTGGGAGAACTAAAATCAGACCGGATCTTCAAATGTCTACAGGTAATGCATCTACTTCGTCCACATCTGTGGTTCCCTTTAAAACCATTAGGAGCCAATTTTTTGGAGACATTCCCTGATCTCAATTTAGTTGGAGCTATAATGCTCTTCATACTTCTGGCCTTTCTGTAGACAATCGATGCCCGGTCCGGAAGAATGCCCCTCAAATGAGGATCACATCTGAGAACTCCCCAGTGATTGCTTACAATCTTCTGAATGGCTTTATAAGACTGGTTATAGGTGGTAATGAATCTTAAACTGGAATTACCAGTGTTGTCAGCAATCACTGGTGAGTTGTATCACAGATGAGATGCGACCTGCCTATTCTTGGATGTCTGTAACATTTTGGACCTTTCAAAGGAACTCACTTTCTTGAAAGATTCAGAGACTAGTTTATTGTCATATCCATTATGTTTAAATTTGAGGCTGAGTTGTTCTGACTGCTGGACAAAGTCAATATCTCTGGAGCAGTTTCTCCTGATTCGGTGAAACTGCACGAGAGGAATATAGTGTAACCACTGCTTGTGATGATTGCTGGACGCATGTACATAATTATTTACAGAAACTTCTTTAAAATGAGTGGATGTGATAATATTAAGATCTTCATCAGACGTAAGTAGTAGATCTAAAAAGACTATGGAGGTGGCATCTATATTGAATGTGAATTTCAATCCTAAAGGATTGTCGTCCAGTGATTTAAGGATCTCAAATAATTTAGCCTCCTTCCCGTCCCAGATGAAAATCATATCATCTATGAAACGGCCATAGTACACGAGGCCCGCTCCAAGATGTTCATTTTGCCACACAAATCTCTCCTCCCAGAACCCCATGAAGAGATTTGCATAGCTGGGAGCGAACCTCGAGCCCATGGCCGTTCCACAGATCTGCAGATGAAAAATCTCCTCAAACAGAAAATAATTGTGATTTAAAATAAATTTAACACAATCCAAAATAAATTCTTTATGTTTCTTGGGGATGCACAAGTCCTTGTCGAGCCAATATTTCAATGCTTCAATTCCCCTGGCATGGTCAATGCAAGTATATAATGAGGCCACATCATGTGTGTTTATGTGATATGTGTTTATCATTTTATATATTTTGTCCATGATCTGCCATTTATCGAGTCAGTCATTTAAAGTATGTGCCTTAATGAGTGCAGTTTATCCAGTCATACACCATCTTACCAGCATATTATGGGTTAAACAATTACCCTATTATGGGTTGCTAAGCAATGGACTGGCTATAAATGGGCAGGACTTCATCCCATACACTATCAGCCCTTTGAGAAAGTCGCCCAGTGGTGACGAAAGGCATCAGGGATTCTGAGAGCGCAATTAAGTCACGACGACGCTGCGCACGCGCACGAGGCCAAATCCAGTGTGGGAACTATACGGCGGCCATTCGGAGTGGAGAGCTGAGTTTTCTGGACGGCAAACAGACGGCAAACGGCACCCCAGGTATCCGGTGAGCGGTGACTTCTACTGGCAGTCCTGAAGGAGTCCACAGAGACGCTATTCCGCAGTACAGAACCGGATGGTGGTGATATATATTCACAAACTGCCTTTTTATCATTTTTACCTTGTGAGTGTGATTCGTTCCCCCCCCTTTATACCTTCCTTTTTACAATAAATACACAGTGTTATGCTATGGGGCGCGCGCTCTCTCTCTTTTTCTGTTTATATAGATATAAATATATGTGTGTATATGTGTATATGTGTGTGAATATATATATATATATATATATATATATATATATATATATATATATATATATATATATATATATATATATAAAAACAAACATCACAGCTTGCACTCAATGTACTGGTTCATATAGACAGGTGCTAGTCTCAAATAATAGAAAAACAACATTACCATTCTCTCGTCCGGTAAAGAAAGACTGCACTCGGTTCAGTAATCATGAAAAACTGTATTGGGCATCTGAATAAAAAAGATAAGTCACCCAATCCGACGTTTCGGTCCTGGAATTCGGTCCTTTGAGAAAGGTCCTATTCCAGGACTGAAACGTCGGATTGGGTGACTTATCTTTTTTATTCAGATGCCCAATACAGTTTTTCATGATTACTGAACCGAGTGCAGTCTTTCTTTACCGGACGAGAGAATGGTAATGTTGTTTTTCTATATATATATATATATATATATGTGTGTGTGTGTGTGTATATGTGTGTATATGTGTTTATATGTGTGTATATGTGTGTGTATATGTGTATATGTGTATATATATATTTATATTGCTACATTGAAGGCCTTGTGTGCAAACAGGCCTTGTTGTAATTCTCTTAACAGTTCATTACTGGGTGAGTATGTTTGAGGGCCTATTTGAGTCAGCTGTGTAGAAGTTGTATTTAACACCAAACAAGGCCTCTTTTGAGCCATGAAGGCCAGTACTGTTCATTCTGATTATATATATATATATATATATATATATATATATATATATATATATATATATATATATTATATAAAGAGTGCTAAACTAAAGCCATTGATGTGTGTAAGTAGGCCTTGTTGTAATCATATTGAAAGTTAAATACAGCTCAGTGAATTAGGGGCTCAATCATAGTGATACCATAATTTTTGCAAGTGTCCTAACATTTATATCTCATTAACAGAAGGCCTGTTTGCTGACAACAGTGTCAGAGATATATATATATATATATATATATATATATATATATATATATATATATATATATATATATATATATATATATATATATATATCAGTTAATACACACACACACACACACACACACACACACACACACACACACACACACACACACACACACACACACACACACACACACACACACACACACACACACACACACACACACACACACACACACACACACACACACACACACTGTGTGTATACATATATCCATAGAGATACAGAGATAATAAAGATATATTCATACACAAAACAAGAAAAAACACAAAAGCGCACCAAGATGAGAGATAGATAATGTATTAGCAACAAATAATAAAATTAGTAACTTACATATAAAATTTCTTTAATAATCCCCGATTCTGGTGTCTATCACAGGAGTAGGGCATCACATAGGAAGTATGAAGGGTAATCTCAGTTCTGAGAGATCAGACCCGCGCGCTGGGGCTGTCTCTGTTCACTCTCCTGTCCTCCACGTGTGGTAGCGTGGTGCAGAGTGTAGCACACATGTGCAGGAACCGGGGCCTTCAATAGGTGTCCTTAGGATGCCTGTCCGTTTTTGATAGCATAGAAACGATCGGAAATAAGCAGGAACGGTACACTTGAGTGTGTGCTGGTGGTGGGTAATAAACCCGCCAGCCACAACAGTCGCGACGCGTTTCGTTTAACAAAGTAAACTTCTTCATTGCCTGAAGAAGTTTACTTTGTTAAACGAAACGCGTCGCAACTGTTGTGGCTGGCGGTTTTATTACCCACCACCAGCACACACTCAAGTGTACCGTTCCTGCTTATTTCCGATCGTTTCTATGCTATCAAAAACGGACAGGCATCCTAAGGACACCTATTGAAGGCCCCGGTTCCTGCACATGTGTGCTACACTCTGCACCACGCTACCACACGTGGAGGACAGGAGAGTGAACAGAGACAGCCCCAGCGCGCGGGTCTGATCTCTCAGAACTGAGATTACCCTTCATACTTCCTATGTGATGCCCTACTCCTGTGATAGACACCAGAATCGGGGATTATTAAAGAAATTTTATATGTAAGTTACTAATTTTATTATTTGTTGCTAATACATTATCTATCTCTCATCTTGGTGCGCTTTTGTGTTTTTTCTTGTTTTGCTGATATTTATATCACCATCGGGGTTCCGGTGGAGACCACATTTGGAGGTGGGGGAGACACCTCATAAACACAGAAGCAGCAAGAGAACTGAGAGGGACCAACACTCCAAGTTTAAAGAGCCAGAGCGCGGACTGAACTTTTCATATATTCATACACACTTACAGATCTGTTATTGTAACCAAATATCATACATGATCACATGCCAACATTATGAACTATGAAAGAAGATTAAGGTAAGTAATGTCTTACAGAGTTAAGACACCAGAAAACACAACATCAAAATGTATGCTATTATATGGGTAGTTACTTAAAGTTGTATGTCAATAATATTAGCATGAAATGACTATCTACATTACAAAAATAACCCAGATACATCTCATCTTGAACAAGAGCTAAGTGAATGTCAGCTTCTATTAACATGGCAAGTGTGTAATGTTGTACCATTAATCAACTGATGATTAATACATATTCATATGTTATTAAATATGCCTTAATTCAGTCAGTGAGAATTTCTAAACATTCATGTGTACAAGGACATACTTGAATGTTATCAAGCATCTGTACATGATCATACATACACTATGCATGACATAGTCTGCAGTAAACACCACCAGGACACCAACACATTTAGTGAATGTGATTATTTATTTTTGTTTATCCTTTTGAGAGCGAGTCTGCTTGTTGGCTGTTGTGTTTGCCTTTTCCCTTTGACAAGTACTTTGGCCTTAACTGTACGACTTGTACTGACCTGTGGTAGTTCTGTGGCACTGGGTATGGGCTGTTGCACTTCAGGGGCACTGGTTGTGGGCTGTGGCACTTCAGTGGCACTAAGTGTGGGCTGTTGCGCTTCAGGGGCACTGGGTGTGGGCTGTGGCACTTCAGTGGCACTGGGTGTTGGCTGTTGCACTTCAGGGGCACTGGGTGTGGCCTGTGGCAGTTGTGAAGCAGTTGCTAAACATTGCACGACTGATGATGGAGCAGTTTCTTGTTTTGGTGTTTTAATCTTTTTCCAAAAGCTGGTTAGTAGTAATTGTTGCCCTAACTTTCTTTTTCGTGTCTCATTTGTAGGTGTCCGTTCCTGATTTTGAACAGATGTAAGCGGTTGGATGTTGAGAGGGACCTGCACAGAACTTGCACCTACTGTACCGGTATCATCCAGAACTGGGGAATGAAGAACTGATTACTCTGGAGAAAAAATAGCAGCATGTAAAGATCCATCCTCAGATGGGGTAAAGTGGAATTGTTGTTCTCTTGCTGTAATTCGCAACTGATTTGCTTGGCTTAGATTCACAACTGTTGCTTGTAATGTCCTGTTTACATTTTGGATTTCTTCAGGAACTTGGATGATGACTCTTTCAATTTGTGACATTTGTGATATTGACCTTTCCTGCAGTGATATCATCCTTTCAAGCTCTGACATTATTTCTGAATGGCGACGATTTTCTTCACCCAAGATTCTTTCTTCAGAAGCTGCAATAGCTGAGTAGGTGTCACCAGCAGGAGGTCTTGAATGCTGGGTTAATCCAAGAGTGGGAACATCTTCATGGTCACTTGAGTGAATTTGTCCTTGAGTGGCAACATCTAGTTCTACAAATAAAGAAACACATTATGAACTGCCATGGAACTTTCACTTGTTTTTCAATATAATGATAGTTATTCTCATAGTGTAACACATAACATGTTTCCATAATTTTGAATTTGTCTCAAATTAAAAGTTTATGCTTGAAGTAACAATGATGTTTCGGCTCAGTGTGAAAGAAGAATGAATGAAAGTTTGTTGTAACCTCACAACTCCTAGCTGATAGTTTATAACACACACAATACATGTTGTCAGGAAACACTACATCTTCTGTGACAATAACTGATGTGAAGTTAATTACATGTGAAAGGCATTTATTTAGCATGGCAAATTAACATCTACAAATGTACACATTAGATGTGCTGCACCTCATACACTCATCTTCCATGCTTGATGATGAGCTGGATGAGCCAGGTGATGAGACATGTTCAATGTCAGGTGACACATGAGCTTCAGGAGCAACTATATAGAAGAATAACATAAGAATTTTATTGACATGTGTACATTATTAAACATTAAGTTTGTGTAGTGGGAGTATTTAGGGCTAAATATCAGCATCACATAACGAAATGACAATGATATGTTTCTGGCAAGCTGTACATTATCCATCTTAACATCAATGTACATGTGAACCTAATTGGCAAATTTATTGTAAAAACCATACAACATACAATGTTCATGCATGAATGCGTTGTAAAATAAAGTGTTCTGTTGTACATACACTGCATATGTTGTGTAGTAATCTAACAATAATAATGTACATCACTACCATGCCAGCAAATTTGACTCTGCTTATAATTCAGTACCTAATTGTGGAAATGTGAATGAATGTTTTTAGTGATCTGTGTGAACATTTAAGAGAAGCAGGTGTAGCGCTCAATGTGGCTGACACTCATCAACACATGCAGTGTGTAGCTCACAGATGGTACTGGTGTGATAATGTGGCGTATCTATAAGGTAAAATGAAGATATGAGTGAACGAATGACTAACGTACGTTTTCATATATAGTGGTCTGGTGGGTGAAAGTCTTCAGAGAATTACAATTTCAAATGAATGTGATGAACTTCTGTTCACCTTGTCAGCTTGTAAAAACTGTAGTCCCTCCCCCAAGACGTGACACCACCATGACCTTTTATTTGGTTCTACCACCTGTAAGCTGTCCCACAAGACTTGACCCTACCATGACCCTGTGATCTGGCTCTGTGCCCGACCCCACCCCCTCTGTTCACCTCTATGCTGTGATTATATATTAATTGCAGCTGGTTTCACACACCGGTACATGAGCGAAATAAAAATCTGAAGTGAGCTACATATGAACACAATTAAATACCATATGGTACATGTTCCTATTTATGCTCTCAGTATACTACATGAAGGGAAAAAAGAGCTTTAATTAAACATAACGAAATGGGTTTGTGCAAATTATGAATTTTCGCCTTTGAATGCACAATCTTCCATGCAAGACTTGATGAGGCAGTAATGACCTGTTTATAGGTGTAACATAGATTATCACTAATTTATATATATATATATATATATATATATATAGCAACTGTAAATATTACTGTATGCTCATTTGCATGTCTTTGACAGGTCTGCAACCCTGTCTTTCCCCATTATCGACCAGCATACAGCGCTTCCACTGCAGCAAGGGATTCTGGGAAATGACATGCAAATGAACACTCAGTGCCACCTTTTGCCACCATATATATTTATTTTTACTTTTTGTAGGACAACTAGATATAAATATAGATAGATAGATAGATAGATAGATAGATAGATAGATAGATAGATATAGAGAGAGAGACACATATACAGATATATATGTAGGTATGCTTATATTGGGAAGAAAGTATAAGTTGCAGCGGAAATATAGATAAGAACTGTAACCTACGACACGCCTAGTACAGTAACATTTGTCACCTGGTGGAAATGGAGCAGAATAAATTCCGATATCTCCGTCCCCGGGCAAACCCTCCACGACGACAGGAAGAAATTGTTCCCGCATCTGCTCCTCCAATGGTGTTAAGATTAGATCTTGTGCTGGCGGCCCCCCTCCAGTGCCAGAAGCATGCATCCGTTGTGCTTGTATTTTTTTCTTTAAGTTTGCCCTGATATCATCGAATCTCTTCCGACAATTCGGCCGTACCCTGACATGATTCCCACACGCAGACACAGCCAAGGTTATTTGATCCCACATTTCTTTTTTTGATGCTGAACTTGTCCGCTCTTGAAATACATACAAAATATATGATGTTAATTATTATTATTAAAACGATCAGTTTCCTAAACTGCTATCTGTTCCAAGAGATACCAAACATGCTGGTTTAGGTGTAATATGTGTACCACATGAGCATTTACGTGTAAACATACAAATGTACTGTAAGGAAGCTTGCATGAATATTGTATGAACTTTGCCCAAATTTTTACACTAATTGTTATGGTCGTTCTAAAGCATGAAGGAATATGTGTGTAACAATTAAGTTTAATTGATAGATATTATAGAATAATATTTTGATATTAAGACATCTCACATGACCTGGGATAACATGTCTTTGAAGAATCAATATGTATGGATCCAGGGTAGGAAGGGAGCGATGGTATCAGGAACACCCAAAAAATAGAATAAAAGGGAATAATGATGCAGCAAGTAAACACAGAATATGGATCTATGACAGATCTTGGCTCTAATAAAATGCCTACTTACAACAAGTAGGTATTAAAACAGCAAATAGTGATGTTGAAACAAGAGGTGGTTCGTGGAGACTTCTACTCGCAGTAACAGGTAGGTATTGTAACAGCATATACTGGTGTTGAAGTGGGAGATGGTTCATGCAGGTTTCCACTCGCAGTCAGGGTCATGCAAGACAGGGAGAGGCCATAGTGTAGATCATAAAAACGCAAGTTTTATAGATAAAAACACATAAGACATGTACTCACATTGTGTACATACAACACGATCACATAAGATTTTACTTGAGGCAGTAGGTCAGCAAACGAGGTGTTAGAGCTGCAGCCACTTCAATGTCCCTCCACGAGAGTGCCCCTCGCCGGATCGCAGATGGAAAGCGTCTGATGTCACGTCCGGGCCTTGGACTGACGACTTCCGGCTAGAGCAGACAGAGAAGGGGACGGCAGGATCGCAGTGCAGACTCTGTGCCTTCAGAGGTGGAGCAGCTTCCAGACTGTGGAGCAGCTGTGCTGCAAACAAGCAGGCTCTACGCGTTTCGCTGTATGAAACAGCTTCCTCAGGAGCATAATCACACCCCCAATGGGCTCACAATATATATAGTACAAACAATCAGATAATTAATTAAAAAATAAACCAATTTAATTACACACAGGTTCTCCCCATTGGGTACATAACTCTGTAGTCAAAAAACAACGACGCACTAAAAACAAACACACTTTTAAAAAACACAGAAGCATTAATATTAATTGATTGATTGACTCAATTCATGGGAGAGAGAGGAAGAAGAGAAACTTCAGTTAGTAGATGGTGTAATAACTGTGTCAGAGATATAAGTAATATAATTAAAATATGACAAATATAAACGAATGCAAAAAATAAAAATAAAATAGAATAAAATACACATAATGAGGAGTGGGGTGGGTCTAATGGGGAAAATAAGAGGAAGGGGGAAAAGAGAACACACTAAAAAACTGATGAGGGGGAGTAAGTATACAACTAGAGGAAAGGTGTAATTTCGAAATCTGCATTTAAACCATTGGGCATCAGGGTGTTTAATCTATGTATCCAATACATCTACCCTTTTGCTCAAATCCAGATCTCTGTTACGGCCTCCCCAATGTTGGGCTACATGCTCAATTTAGTGTGTTTTTAAATTTTTAGTGTGTTCTCTTTTCCCCCTTCTTCTTATTTTCCCCATTAGACCCACCCCACTCCTCATTATGTGTATTTTATTCTATTTTATTTTTATTTTTTGCATTCGTTTATATTTGTCATATTTTAATTATATTACTTATATCTCTGACACTGTTATTACACCATCTACTAACTGAAGTTTCTCTTCCTCTCTCTCCCATGAATTGAGTCAATCAATCAATTAATATTAATGCTTCTGTGTTTTTTAAAAGTGTGTTTGTTTTTAGTGCGTCGTTGTTTTTTGACTACAGAGTTATGTACCCAATGAGGAGAACCTGTGTGTAATTAAATTGGTTTATTTTTTAATTAATTATCTGATTGTTTGTACTATATATATATTGTGAGCCCATTGGGGGTGTGATTATGCTCCTGAGGAAGCTGTTTCATACAGCGAAACGCGTAGAGCCTGCTTGTTTGCAGCCCAGCTGATACACAGTCTGGAAGCTGCTCCACCTCTGAAGGCACAGAGTCTGCACTGCGATCCTGCCGTCCCCTTCTCTGTCTGCTCTAGCCGGAAGTCGTCAGTCCAAGGCCCGGACGTGACATCAGACGCTTTCCATCTGCGATCCGGCGAGGGGCACTCTCGTGGAGGGACATTGAAGTGGCTGCAGCTCTAACACCTCGTTTGCTGACCTACTGCCTCAAGTAAAATCTTATGTGATCGTGTTGTATGTACACAATGTGAGTACTATACATGTCTTATGTGTTTTTATCTATAAAACTTGCGTTTTTATGATCTACACTATGGCCTCTCCCTGTCTTGCATGACCCTGACTGCGAGTGGAAGCCTGCATTAACCATCTCCCACTACAACACCAGTATATGCTGTTACAATACCTACCTGTTACTGCGAGTAGAAGTCTCCACGAACCACCTCTTGTTTCAACATCACTATTTGATGTTTTAATACCTACTTGTTGTAAGTAGGCATTTTATTAGAGCCAAGATCTGTCATAGATCCATATTCTGTGTTTACTTGCTGCACCATTATTCCCTTTTATTCTATTTTTTGGGTGTTCCTGATACCATCGCTCTCTTCCTACCTTGGATCCATACTACTTGCAAGGGAATCAGTACATATTCCCTGTGAAGGTTGAGAATTCTTTTTAGTTACACCCTATAATCCACTTTATAAATTCATTTGCACTAGCACTGTTGTTTTAGCGCCGTTCCAAGTCACTGGGTTCCTTTGAAGAATCAATGCAAAGATAGACTTACCTAGTAAATGCCCATACAGACAGTCATAGTGCTCCAGAATCCCTGTGACAATACTCTGTTTTCCTCTTCATTGAACCGAGGATTACGTGGCCGCTCCAGACGTTTCTTCCGAATACGTGCAGGCCCAGAGCTTGGCTGCTGCTGACTGGACTCTCCTTCTTCCAATGGAAGAGACTCCAAAAGCGGGCCACCAGCAACCACCCCACAACCAGACGCACCAGCAGCAGACACCCCACCAGCACCAGCAACAGAGCCACCAGCAGCACTCACACTCACAGCAACACCACTCGCACTCCCAGCAACACCATTCGCACTCGCAGCAACAGCACTCCCCTGAATCCTACGTTCACTCAGACGCGTACTCACACGACTACCAGTACCACTCACACCAGCATCACTCTTTCCACGCCTTGCGGCCATACCTCTAGCACTCACAAAGAACAGAAAAGAAATTTAAAGACAATCGCACTGAACACTTACAAAGTGAAAACAAGACAAAGATGTAAACAAAACAACACAGGACAAACCTCTCACAATACACCACAACTGTCTCAGTCAATATGAAATATGTAAATAGGCCAGCTCTGTGTGTCTCTCTCTCTGTCTCTCCCAACAACACAGAGAATGAATAAAAATACACGCTGCCTTTAAATGGGCCGCTCAATCCAAAACATGCTTGCTTCGGTAGATTCAGAAAGAAGTTTCATTGGAGAACCTAACACCACCTCGCCATGCACGCCGATACACCTGTGTGTGATCGGCAAATCATCGGCAGAGTGGGAGCACATGTTTTCGGCTTGATTCGGAAGGGATTCGGCACTTATTGCTTACGGAGAGGGAAAATCGGCAGAATCATGCCGATAAGGTACCCTTGGCGATTGCACTTTTTCGGCGTTTACTGCATAGAGCCCTATGTTATTTACTTAATTGAATGTCCTTGCAGATTGCAATATGTCGGAAAAACGAAAAGACCGATAAATATTAGAATTTTAGAACGCATCGGAAATATTCGGTGAAAAGTTACCACACACCTTCGTTCGAATAATTTTGAAATTCATCATCAAGGGTTTCCAACGGGCCTCAGATTCAGTCGGATTGAACATGTACTACCCAACTGGAGAGGAGGAGCTAGGGATAGGGAATTACCAAAACGTGAAACCTTTTGGATTTTCGCACTTAATACTTTAGCTCCTTGTGGGCTCAATGTTGACATAGAGTTGAGTGTCTTTTTATGATTATGAGAGTTCATTTAATACTAATCTAGTTTTCCCTTTTCTATAGAACTTGTTACTCTTTTTATTGTAACTAGTTGCCCCTTGATGATGATTCTCTCTATCGTTCATTATCATTATTATCATTTTCTTCCATCGCTTTTTTATTAATAATACATTTTGTGGATCAAGATTTTGCTACCAAACATAAGATTCCTCTGATCAAGAAATCAATACCGGTGGGTCTAGAGGTTATCGACGGACGTCCACTCCAGCCAGCCTTAATTTCATTGGAGAAGACTACTCTTACTCTTTCCACTACTGACGGTCACAAGGAAAAAATCTCATTGGATGTTATTCATTCATCCTCTGTACAGGTAATTCTAGGCCTTCCTTGGCTCCAACAACACAATTCGCTTTTAGACTGGACAGACAAGAGACTGATACAATGGGATGTTGCCTCTGGGGTTGCTCCTGTATCCTCGGTACAACTTATCGCTGGCGTAGAGACCAGTACTCCTGCCAAACCTACAAACCTACGCTCCCTGAAGTATATGCAGAATTCATTGATGTTTTTGATAAAGTTCGCTCTGAAACTCTACCTCCGCACCGCCCTTATGATTGCCCTATAGAACTTCTGCTCGGTGCTATCCTACCTAAAGGCAGATCCTATCCTTTGTCACTTTCTGAGACTAAGGCTATGTCTGAATATATTCAGGAGAACTTAAAGAGTGTGGGTTCATTAGAGCTTCTTCCTCCCCAGCCGGTTCTAGTTTCTTTTATGTTAAGAAGAAAAATGGTTCACTCCGTCCTTGCATAGACTATAGGGATCTTAACAAAATAACCCTGAAGAATCGTTACCCTTTGCCACTCTTCTCGGAATTGTTTGATCGCCTACAAGGTTATTCCATTTTTTCGAAACTCGATCTTCGTGGGGCCTATAATGTCATACGGATTCGATGAGGGGACAAATGGAAAATGGCTTTCAATACGAGAGATGGCCATTACGAATATTTGGTCATGCCTTTTGGGCTCTGTAATGCCCAAGCTGTCTTTCAAGAATTTGTGAATTATATTTTTCGAGATGTCCTTAACATTTTTGTAATTGTCTACCTTGACGGTATTCTTATTTTTTCTAAATCTTTATCAGAGCATATCCAACACACTAAGCTAGTTCTCTCCTGTCTACGTGAGAATCAACTCTATGCCAATATGGAGAAATGTCTTTTCCACCAAACATCCACTTCTTTCTTGGGATACTTTATCTCTGATATGGGTTTCCATATGGATCCTGATAAACTTAAGGCAGTTGTAGATTTGCCCCAACCCACTTCTCTTAAGGTGATTCAGCGGTTTCTTGGCTTCGCCAATTATTATCGTAAATGTATCCATTATTTTTCCGCCACAGTGGCTCCCATCACCGCCCTGATAAAGAAAGATGCAGATACTTCCTCCTGGTCTCCTGAGGCATGCCAGGCCTTAGAAACCCTTATGAAAGTGTTCGTCTCTGCTCCTATCTTACATCATCCGGACCCTAAACTTCCTTTCACATTGGAAGTTGACACCTCGGATATTGGAGCAGGAGCCGTACTCTCACAGAGACATAGTCCCCTTAGGATAAGCTACACCCTTGTGGGTTCTTCTCAAAGGAATTCTCCTCCGCAGAACAAAATTACGATGTTGGTAACAGGGAACTCTTGGCCATCAAACTTGCTCTGCAAGTGTGGAGACACCACCTGGAGGTTACTGAAAATCCTATTTCTATTCTTACGGACCATAAAAATGTATTATATATCGAGGGTGCCCATTGCCTTGGTTCCCGTCAGGCTCTCTGTGCATTGTTCTTTTCCAGATTCAACTATATCATTTCCTATATTCCGGGTACGAAGAATTTAAAGGCTGATGCCTTATCCGTCAATTAGTCAGTGAAGACAAATCAGAAGACATTCCTGAGACCATTCTTCCTGCCAAATTTGTCATTTCGGCTAACTCTTTTGATGTACACGACAAGATCTTGGAGACTCAGACACTCATCCCTGAGGGAATGGAGCTTCCAGAAGGTTGTTTGTATGCTGCACCTCAATTTCACCTGAAGATCCTTGAGTGGGGTCATTCCTCTAGGTTTGTCGGTCACCCGGGTACAAAGAGAACTTCTGATTTGATCAGATGCACATTTTGGTGGCCTAATCTGTTTAAGGATATCAAGGAATTCATCAACTCCTGTTCTATCTGTGCTCGAAATAAGTCCGCCCGCAACAAGCCGTCTGGTCTGCTTCGTCCCTTCACCATTCTGAACCTACCGTGGACCCACCTCTCAATGGACTTTATTGTTGAGCTTCCTGTTTCTCGTGTGATGAATCGGGGGTCACAGTTCATCTAGAAATTTGGGCTTGCCTTCGCTCAAAGGGTGGAGATCTCTCTTCTTTTTCCTTCTGGGTATCATCCCCAAACCAACGAACAAACCGAAAGAACAAACCAGTCACTAGAGCAATACCTGCAATGCTTTATTTCTGATGCACTGGATAACTGGGTGGAACTACTTCCATGGGCCAAATTCACTCATAACTCACTCAGAAATGAGTCTACCCAGAAATCACAGGTTTTTTTTATAAATGACGGATGTCATCCAGCACGTCTTCCCATCTCTTTCAATCCTTCCAGAGTTCCAGCAGCAGATTCTAGAGTGAACTCGCTCCAAAAACTTTGGAAGAGGATTCAGAAGACTCTGCACGAGGCAGTACTCAAACAAAAAACACAGGTGAATCGCCATCGCCGTGAGGCACCGAAGTTTAGGCCAAGAGACAAAGTGTGGCTTTCTTCTAAGAACATAAGATTGAAGTTTCCTACATTCTCAAACAGGTCAATCCTCTGGCGTATCCCTTACAACTACCTCAATCTATGAGAGTCCCGGCGGTCTTTCACGTCTCATTGTTAAAACCTGTTGTCTGAAGTTCTCTGTTTCCTGAAATCGCACCTAAACCTCTACCCGTCATCGTACAGGTTCAAGAAGAATTCGAAATTCAATCCATAATCGATTCCAGATACTCCAGAGGTGGTGTCCAATTCCTCGTACACTGGAAAGGCTATGGACCAGAAGAACACTCATGAATACCTCTTCGTCAGATCCATACTCCCGGCATGTTAAAGCGATTCCATGACAGCTTAGGGGTCACACTTGACTCCTCTCTCACATTCTCCACTCACATTCAAAAGGTAGCTAAAACCTGTCATTTTTTCCTCTGCAATGTTACAAAAATATGCCCTTTCCTCTGTTGCTCGACTGCTAAAACTCTGACACAGACCCTTATTCTCTCCCGTCTCGATTACTGTAACCTCCTGTTTTTCAGGCTTTCTGCCTCTCACCTGTCTCCCCTATAATCTATCCTAAACGCTGCTGCCAAAATCACTCTTTCCTAAATCTGTCTCAGCGTCTCTCCTGCTGAAATGCCTCTCCTGGTTTCCTATAAAATACCGTACACCACACTCCATTCTCCTCACTTTTTTTTTTTCAACCAAAAGTTTTTATTAGATGTTTGTTACAGGCATAAAATAATCTAACAACCCAATGGCTTTCTGTACTGTAGACATAACACCATTTCTTCCAAACAGAGAGACTAACGGGACTCACAGGGGGGAACAGACCGACGAACAAGACAACTAACATTACCAACACACAGACAAGGGAAAGGGAGGGGAGAGGGGGGGAGAGAGAGAGAAAAAAAAGGGGGGTGGGGAACTTCCGCCTACTGAGTCCTGCTTTGAAAAACCTCTGCGGGGTCTTTCTCCTCCAAACGGGGCCCTGCATATGAGACTTTGAAGCCTGTGTCAAGTAAATGTGGGGTTATTGGAACCAGTCAACCCTACCTGTCCCTCCCCTAATCGTAGTCTGTGCCGACCCATCAAAGGAGAATGCATTTCCAACTATCAGAGCAAAATGTTGGTGGCCTCTACCCCGGGGATGTCTGATTGGGCCAACCATGGTGCCCAGACTTTTAAGAAATTTTCGCCGGTGTCGTTGACCGGACTCGTCAACTGCTCCATCCGGCAGATGTACCAGATTCTATTTCTGGTTTTTGGGATTATGGGTAGGTCGGATTGCTTCCATAATGCTGCGATTTCGCATCTCAGGGCTGTTGCAAAATGTGCAACTACTTTGTGCTCAGATCTACTGAGCCCCCGGATGCGCCTGCCTAATAGGAACAGCCAGGGATCCAGGGGAACCGTGAGACCGAGAATGCTCTGTAACCAATTCCTGACAGACTACCAGATCGGGGCCACTTTGGTGCAGCTCCACAGCATATGCAGTAAGTCTTCCTGTTCTCCACAATGTTTCGGGCACATTGGGGAGTAACCCTTGACAAACTTTGCCAATCTAGTTGGGGTGAGGTACCACCTCATCAGGACCTTATATCCATTCTCCTTTAATGTAACACATATCAAACTTTTTGCTGCTGCTGCTGTCAAAAAGTATCCCATTCTTCGTCTTCTAGCGTCTCCCCTACGTCAGCTTCCCATTTACTCCTGTTGCTAATTTTATTGTCTCCGTCTACAGCAGGACAGATCACCTCCCGGTAAATCCTAGAAGTAAGTCCCTTTATTTCTGTCCCTCTGGAACATAGCTGCTCAAAATTTGTTCGTCTTGGGCGTTTTGGAATTTTAGTATAGAACTCTCTTATCTGGAGGTATCTGAAGAATTCCGAGTTAGGCAACTCTTTTTCAGATTTCAATTGCTCAAAGGGTTTTATGGACTTTCTCCCCTCCAGATGCAAGAGCCTTGTGAGGCTCTTTTGTTTCCAGATTGCGAAATCTTTACTACGCAGGTCCGGAGCGAAATCAGGGTTGCCCACAAATGGGGTCATCAAGGAGTGCCTCACTGTGAGAGCACACCTATATTTAGTAGTCTCCCAAATTGCCAGGGAGCTGTTCAGTGCAGCGAGCGGTTCACCGACCAATTTAGATAATTTTTTTGGAAGCCAAATTAGATCTTGTATCTCTATGGGGGCGCAGCACTCTTTTTCCAATTCAAACCAACGTCTGAAGTTAGGGTGCGAGTGCCATTGGATAATTTGAGTTAGTTGGGCCGCTCTGAAATATGACAACAAGCAAGGTACCGCTAATCCTCCTCTTATAACTGGTCGAATTAGTGTGCTAGATTTAATACAAGGCTTTTTATTTCCCCAGACAAATTTCATCATAGATGACTGCAGTCGGAGGATGTCTTCTTTTATAACTCGTACCGGAAGGGTCTTGAACAAATATAAAATTCTGGGTAATAGGTTCATTTTTAGGCATTGGATCCTGCCGATCCACGAGATACTATAGTTCACCCATCTTCTGAGATCCTCCTTCAGAGTCCTTATCAGTCTGGGGTTGTTTGCCTTATATAAGGCGCTATACTCTTTGGTAATGTTAATCCCTAGGTATTTTATGTAGGAGGCTTGCCATTTGAAATTGAAATTTACCTCAATTAGTTTTTCCGTGATCTTTGGCAGGTTTATATTTAGGGCTTCTGACTTTGCCTGATTAATTTTAAATCCCGAGATCTTATTAAATTTCCCCAACAAGCTAAACACATTCGGCAGAGAGGTGAGGGATTTTGATAATGTTAGAATAACATCGTCTGCATACAGGGCCACTTTATATGACTGCTTCTGGACTTGTATCCCTGTTATGTCTGGGTTAAGGCGGATGTGTGCTGCCAGCGGCTCAATGCACAGTGCAAAGAGGAGGGGGGATAGAGGGCAGCCCTGCCTGGTGCCGCTCTTTATCTGGAAATCTTCCGATGGGAAGCCTTGATGTCTGACCTTCGCCATCGGACCCTGATATAGAGCTAGAATGGCGTTTATCAATCTCCCCCCCATGCCAAATTCCTCAAGCATCTCTCTTAGGTAGGGCCAATCAATCCGATCAAACGCTTTCTCGGCGTCCAGACTTAATGCCATCGACGGGATATTTTTCCTCTTCGCCAAATCAATTATATCTATGATCCGTCTGGTGTTATTTGTTGCCTGCCTTCCGCATATAAAGCCCACTTGATCGGGATGGACCAGCTTTGGCATTGCCTGATTAAGGCGATTGGCCAATAATTTGGAGAAAATGTAGGTGTCTGAATTAATTAAAGAAATAGGTCTATAGCTTTTGCAATCCGCTGGGTCCTTCCCCTGTTTATGTATCACTGAGATGGATGCCTGAAGCATTGGGCCTGGGATGGGGCACCCGCCAGAAAAGAATTGAATAGTTTTAGTAAATGAGGAGATAAAATGTTCCGGAATTTTTTGTAGTATAAATTTGAGAAGCCATCTGGGCCCGGGGCCTTAGATGGTTTTAGTGCCTTCATCACCTCCATTAGCTCCTCTAATGTGAAGTCCCCCTGCAGAGTCCCTTTCCTCTCTGCTTAGCTTGGGCCTCTGCTAGGAATGCTCTTAGCTGTTTATGAGTGGTCTCGCAATGGGAGACCTTTGCCCCATCATATAGGGCCTCGTAATAGGCTTTGAATTCCTCAAAAATTAGTTTGGGGTCAGAAGTAAGGCTACCGTTCCTTGTCCGAATTGCCTGAATGTGGAAGTTTTGGGTTCTTTCTTTTAATTTATTGGCAAGTAGGGTATCTGGCTTTTTCAAAAAAGTTCTGCTTGGACCAAGACAGCTCCTTTTCAGCTCGGGAGGCTAAAAGTAAATGTAGCTTTGTTTTAGTGTCTAGCAAGGCTTCCAAAGTCAGAGCCTGCTTGTTTTTTTGTGAAGGTCAGAGAGAGCCACCAATTCTTATTGAAGCTTTTTAATCTTTGTGTCTCTCTCCCTTTTACGTCTACTTGCCATCCCAATGAGTTCTCCTCTCAGAGTTGCCTTATGGGCCTCCCATAGGGAGGCTTGTGATGTCACACTGCCCACATTTATCTGGAAATACTACCTGATTTTATCCCCAATTTTGTGTTCGAATTCGGGGATTTTCAACAATAGCTCGTTGAGTTTCCAGTTCGCTCCTGGTCTGTTCAGCCTAAAGTCAGTGCACCGCAGCTCAATAGGTGCATGATCTGACCATGAAATATCATGGATGCCCCTATGGGATATCTGAGAAACCACTCTATTAGAAACAAAGAGGTAATCTATTCTGCTATATCTGTCATGAGGGTGTGAGTAAAATGTGTACCCTCTGTCCCCTTGGTGTTGCTCCCTCCATACGTCCACTAGGTTATTGATTTTCAGCCCTGAGGACCAAGCAAGCCAGATTTCGGTCGGAGGTTGACTCCTGGAGTAAATCTGTCAAATGATGGGTTTAATGTCTGATTAAAGTCACCCCCTATAATCACTCCGCCCTGAGCTATTATGTGTAATGTGGAGAAAAATTTGGACATGAAAGATTCCGCCTGTTCACCTGGAGCATAAACATTCGCTAACGTGATATTTTGACCTCTAATTTCTCCCACTATAATTAGGAACCGTCCATTTTTATCTTTCTTAGTTAGGTAACATTCAGCGGCACCCGATTATGGACAAGGATAGCAACTTTTTTTTTTTTTTGCTGAGGCTGAAAACCAGTTCCTAAATCTGCCGTCAATGTATTTTGGGGAGCTCCTGTCAGAGAAGTGGGTTTCTTGTAACAGAATGATGTCAGGGTCATATCTCTTATAATCAGACATAGCCATCCGCCATTTCTGGGGGCTATTAAAACCTTTAACATTGTGGGAAATAATTACAAAGTCCTTACCCATTTGAATAGTTTATAGGGTGTGTTGTGACGAGGGCTACCTGTTCTTGTGTTGTATTCGTGTACCAGGAGCTCCGCTTTGAGATGAACCCTTTCCGAATCGTATACTCAGGCTGCCGGGGAGAAAAAAAACAATGGGACAAACACGAGGAAAACATTGAGGATGACACAAGACAACAGTTCAAAACAAATAATAAACAACAACCTGTGGCAGCTTTGGAACGAGCCTCTGCTATCACAGTAACAGCCTCTCCTGGACGTCCAGCATGGCCACTTCGCTCTGAGTTCTTCTGTCCCGCGTTGGCCCTCTCATCCACTGGTCCAGGCAGGACTTTTATGAGCCACCCTGGCTTAGGCCTGCTGGTGCTCATATGGAGACCCATACCGTTAGTGGGAATGGAGTCAGCCACCCACCCCTCCCCCCTTACATAAGCATGTACTGAATATCCACTCTTATGACTCAATACTTTTCTATTCTCCCCCCCTTCCGGAGGGATAATCATTCAATCTGCAACCTGAATTTAGAACTATAACTATCAACTCTAACCCTGTAATTTGTGTAACGCTATGAGAGTTCTTGCCAAGTGTTTGCCTAACCGTTTCCTCTTTTGTCTTGGAACTATATAATTCACCTCTTTTTTTTTTTTCCACCTTTTTGGTTTTAGGGGTTATTGCGATTTCTATTTTCATCCCCCAACCTCCCTCCCCACCCTCCTTTCCTCTGAACCCCTTGTGAGGATTCTAAAGCATTATTTTGCTCCGTAGGGCCCCCCTCCTTCCCTTCTCTGTCTCTATTCCCCTATTAATCGACGGGCCGTATCCCCTGAACCCTCAGCGGGCAACCGCTACCCCCTGTCATTGTTACCCGGTATTCCGCTTCCCTCCGGAGCCCTTTCCCCTACTCTCAATAATGCCGGTCTCTCTCTCGCTCTTGCGAGATAGTAGCAGTTCCGACGCCTCCTGATGACGTTCCGGCTGGCGGTGCTTGTCAGCCCCAACCAAGATGTCCGCTGGGCTATATCCTATGACGTAGATTCGGTGAGCGCCATTTCTCCACAGCCCGCGCCAGAAGACGGTTGGTTTCCCACGTCTTCTTCCCACCACTGGAACTCCGCTGATGTGCAGCTGACACGATGACGTCCATGATCCTCACCAGCGCCATCTTGGAGGGATGCGTGTCACCGTTGGAAGCCGCCATCACCGCCTGGATTTTGCACCGGGCCTCGAGGTAAAGTAAGTCTTACAAATAAGATTTTTATTCCCGAAGTATGCTTTTTACCTCCATCGTCGCTTTGTAATACTGGCTGTCTCGGGACCTGCCCTCCTGATTGTTATTTGTTGTATTTTGGGGTAATAGTTAAAGGAAGAGAAAGTCAACGAGTCACTTGGTTTGCAAAGAACTTTAATATACCGGAACAGCAGGTATTTTTGGTAACTATTAGCCGTATGAAACTTAGAACTTGCTTGGGTTTTTGTTGGATTTTGTGGCCCTCACTCTTCTTCAGGGGCGGTGGACCCCCTGTTTGGTTTGGCCTTCCCAGCTTTCTGCCACTCCTGTTCTGCAGGCTGAACTCTGGTGGGGCTCCCTCTCGATTCCTCCATTAGCCCAATTTTACACAGGAATTCATTTCCCTCCTCAAGTTCTTTAATGGAAATGGCTCGACCGTTTTTGATTACAAGGAGGCCAAACGGGAAGGTCCACCTGTAGCGTATGGCCCTCTCACGCAGGACCCTTGTCACTGGCTGGAGCTTCCTCCTTCTGGCTAAGGTCACCGGGGACAGGTCTTAGAAAATTTGTAAAGAGGCCTCTTCAAATTGGCAGGCTCTATCCGCTTTTGATCTCTGGATCACCGCCTCTCGGGTGCGATAGTAATGGAGCCTGGCGATGACATCCCTGGGTTTCTTCGTGGCTAGCGGTTTACTCCTTAAGGCATGGTGGCACCGGTCCATCATTAGGGTGTTAGCGGGCTGGTCTGGTAACAGCGCTTCCATCCACCTGGAGACAAAGCCTTCCACATACATCCGTGACCGATTCGGAGACCCCGCGGATCCGGATGTTATTCCGGCGTTCCCGGTTTTCCGCGTCCTCCTGTCGGTCCGCTATCTCCACCACTTGTGCCTGAAGGAGAGAGGCTTTCTTGTCAGTTTTCTTCAGCGATTTAGAGACGGTCGCCATCTTGTCCTCCAGGGCCCCCGGTACTTTCTCCTACGTGTTGAACCTCCTTGCGGAGCTCCTGGATCTCCGCCTGTAGGAGGGTCTTTAGGTCCCGATACAAACGATCAAAGTCGCAGCGGCGGACCGGTAACTGCTCCGGCCCCTCCGCCGTATCTTCCTCCCGCTCAGAATCTGAACCGCCATTTGAATTCGCCACCATTTCTGACTCTGCCGCTCGCGAGTTTGACCTGCTAAGATTTTTCCGCAGGTCTCCACTATTTTTCTTCAGATTGTTTTGTGGTGCCATCACAATGTATTCCTCGCTTGGAGGGGGTTATTTTCAGTTGCGATTGAGTGCTAATACGTGGGTATTTTATTGAACGCTTCTCAGTGGGGGGCGGAGCTCTCGGCTTAAGCTGCCATCCACTTCACCTTCGCGCATGCGCCTCTCTCCTCCTCACTTTTTAAGCTTTACACTCTTCTGATCCTCCTTACATCTCAGCCCTAATGTCTCGCTATACACCATCCCGACTCTTGCGTTCTGCTCAAGGATGTCTTCTCTCTACCCCTTTTGTATCTAAAGCCCCCCCCCACATTAAACCTTTCTCATTTACTGCCCCACACTTCTGGAATGCCCTTCCCCTCAATATCTGACCAGCACCTTCTCTATCGACCTTTAAGACCCACCTTAAAACACACCTGCTTAACGAAGCATATGAGTAGCTCTGTGATTGATACTTTACACCTCATACATAAACCTTGCAGATGCACTTAACAGAACGCCCTCCTACTGTCTCTGTACATTTTTCCTAACTACCAATTTGATTGTAAGCTCTTCAGAGGAGGGACTCCTTTTCCTAAATGTAACTTTTATGTCTGAAGCACTTCTTCCCATTATGTGTTATTTGTATTTTTTGTTATTTATGATTGTCACGTGTTTTACTACTGCGCTATGTACATTAATGGCGCTAAATAAAGAAAGACATACATACATACATATATACACATACATATACACATTGGGTGCACAAAATAGATGCATTATATATTTTCTTATCAAGATCACAAACAACTGAGTACATTTTGTTGTGAACGATATCGTTTTGATGCAAGAATAAAGAGGAAATTAAAGTATATGACAATAGTTGTGATACAGTACAAAGCGGGGAAAAAGGCAGATAAAGGAGAACAGCATTTTTAGTTCAAAATGTAGGTGTTATTTTATTGTGAAAAAACAGAGAGAGGTAGAACCCCAAGGAGAGCACTCTACCAATGTGTAGCCAAAATGTATCAGAACCTAGTAAGATGGGTGAGTAATGAATTAATTAAAACCAGAAACTTTAATTGAGTCTTAACTCTAAATATAAAATAATATGGGGAACACTATAGGTCAAGTAATATACTAATGATAGCCAGTGTACAGTGAATTAATATTAAAAATGATCAAAGCAGACCACAATAAACTCTGTACTATAAACCCAGAGTCTGGGATATGGCCGCACGATAACACTAGTGGTGTAGAGTAGATCCAAAGGATGGTTATAGGTCAAAACAGGTAACGGTAAGTGTCTAGTTTGTACTATGTCGTATGGCATAAATCAGCATGTCGATATCAACGCTGACTGTAGCAGTATACAGGTATAGCTGGTTACTTGTACAGGTTAGTGGTATTGTACCTATATCAGTAACACAGCACACAGAGTCAGTTATCTGTGTAAATAATGCCAAAAGCCGTGCCTGTTGGTGGTGGATCTCTATGTACAAAAGCCACTTGATGTTAATATGGTGCGTGAGTATTGTACACACAAGTTAGTGGTATTGTACCTATATCGCTAGCACAGCCCACAGAGTCAGTTATCTGTGTAAACAATGCCAAAAAGCCGTGCCTGTTTATGGTGGTTCTCTGTAAGTATAAGCCACCTGGTGTTAGTGCGGTGCGTGAGTGTTGTACACACACATACACGTAGCAGTATACAGGTATGGCTGGTTACTTGTACAGGTTGGTGGTATTGTACCTATATCAGTAACACAGCACACAGAGTCAGTTTATCTGTGTAATTAATGCCAAAAGCCATGCCTGTTGGTGGTGGATCTCTATGTACAAAAACCACTGATGTTAGTATGGCGCGTGAGTATTGTACACACAAGTTAGTGGTATTGTGCCTATATCGGTAACACAGCCCACAAAGTCAGTTATCTGTGTAAACAATGCCAAAAGCCGTGCCTGTTCATGGTGGTTCTCTATATGTATAAGCCACTTGGTGTTAGTGCGGTGCGTGAGTGTTGTACACACACATACACACCATATCAGTGTCAGTATTAATCTAAAACAGTGCACAAGTAGTGCCTGTTAACATGGATTGTGGTAGATTCGCGAAATTCATACACTCACACACATGTCAGAGAATATATTGACTGAATCAGTATTAATCTAAAACAGTGCACAAGTAGTGCCTGTTAACATGGAGTGGAATCACGCAATGCTTTGCTCATAACACACCAGACATACCTCCTACGTCGGCAGGTTATGACGTCATCGCGTCAAAGGGGCGGGATATGCGCTGGCGGTCGGAGCGCCTCCTGCACCCAGTAGCTTCAGCTGCATGGCTGTGCTACCGATGGTATCAACTTAACTTTTAGCTATCACCAGACGCACCGAGGCTGATACTAGAGAGCTCCTGGCATGCTGCCAAAGGCGCCCAGCCCCCCACATAGGAGGTATGTCTGGTGTGTTATGAGCAAAGCATTGCGTGATTCCACTCCATGTTAACAGGCACTACTTGTGCACTGTTTTAGATTAATACTGATTCAGTCAATATATTCTCTGACATGTGTGTGAGTGTATGAATTTCGCGAATCTACCACAATCCATGTTAACAGGCACTACTTGTGCACTGTTTTAGATTAATACTGACACTGATATGGTGTGTATATGTGTGTACAACACTCACGCACCGCACTAACACCAAGTGGCTTATACATATAGAGAACCACCATGAACAGGCACGGCTTTTGGCATTGTTTACACAGATAACTGACTCTGTGGGCTGTGTTACCGATATAGGCACAATACCACTAACTTGTGTGTACAATACTCACGCACCATACTAACATAAGTGGTTTTTGTACATAGAGATCCACCACCAACAGGCATGGCTTTTGGCATTAATTACACAGATAAACTGACTCTGTGTGCTGTGTTACTGATATAGGTAGAATACCACCAACCTGTACAAGTAACCAGCCATACCAGTATACTGCTACGTGTATGTGTGTGTACAACACTCACGCACCGCACTAACACCAGGTGGCTTATACTTACAGAGAACCACCATAAACAGGCACGGCTTTTTGGCATTGTTTACACAGATAACTGACTCTGTGGGCTGTGCTAGCGATATAGGTATGTAGCCAGGTCCCCCTTGCGCACTCACCCCCTCCTTCTGGTATGCGAGCGCGCGTTGTTAGTTGTTGCTGAGTTGTTAGAGTGAGTTCCTGTTGCTGTGCTGCCTCTGTCAGTAAGAGGCACCTGGAGGTCTGCAACATTGTTGCGGTAGTCTGATGCAGAGCTGTGAGTCTGGCAGCACAAAGCAGACAGAGAAAACCAGTTGGTGACTGGAGCAGCTAGGGGAAGGAGGTAGGGTGCAGGGGTCTGTGACTCTCTGCACTAGGCCAGCAAATCCCCTAGGCCCCAGATAGCCCTGAGTCATCTTAGCTGAGTATTGTAGGGACAGGCCCTAGGTTAGGGACCCTGCCCCATTATATATTTGCTAGGAGTGTATCACGGACATTGCTCGGATTGCTAAGAGGGAGCTGGACTATCTCCACGGAGGCCCAGCTAGCGTGACTGCGGCCTACTGGCAGCAGACAGACCCTAACTAAGGTAGAGACGGTGCGGAGCTGTACGGTGATATTATCCGCGCTGGAATTCACCCCACGCGTAGGAGGATATCCCGGTGGATCCAACCCCAGTGATATAGCGGCACCCGTGGCTGGAGCCCGGGCAGGTAACATACAACTCACGTGCACCAACAAGGCCTATCACCAGACATAGTGGCTGCGCAGTCACACACACACATTGGTATATGACTTGGGAGTGCGGGACATTGGGTTGGGGTTACTGGACACAGGGTGGGATCACTCTTTGGGAGGTAGCGTCCGCCGTGACGCCTAGAGGTGGTAGCGTCCGCCGTGACGCCTAGAGGTGGTAGCGTCCGCCGTGACGCCTAGAGGTGGTAGCGTCCGCCGTGACACCTAGAAGTGTCAGCGCCCGCCGTGGTGCAAATTAGCGTAAGCGTCCTGCATGGCGCAGTAAGTGTCTCCTCCAGGAAGGGACACAGGTTATGCAAACTGTTGTGGTTATATGTTGTGTTGCGGAATAAGTAAAGTCCCATATATAATATTTTGTGTGTGAGTATTGATTGTCCTGCGAGGAACTACTCCCCCTCTGGTGGGAGCCATCGCAGGTGGAGGCGCTGCATCGTTATACGTAAGTTGTCCACAGTAATATTACCCCAGGTTCCCCGTGGCGGAAGCTCAGCCCTCCTGTGAGCCAACAGGTTATGCACCACAATTAGTAACCATGTATGTTTCCTGCCCCCACACCGTGTGATCTGCGATTGGGTGGGGGAAACCCCGTTACATTTTGGAGGCGCTGCTGAGAGCTTAGACCTGGGGTGCCCTATTCAAAACAGATCAGCATCATGGTAATTCCCTCCCGTCAAGAGGTCCACGCGTGGGCCACCACCGTCCGTGAACCACCTAGACACGTTGTCGCCGTAGGGAACGGCCTGGCGTTAGTAGCGGAAACTGACATCTGGAACTCTCTGAGCAAGCTCTTAGGGCAAGATAGAGTATGGTACCGTGGCAGGGTGTTCGACTCTACTTATGATTTGAGTGCCCTACTATTCACCGTCGGGCGGGACATAGGCCCTGAAGCGGCCCCGAATATTCTAGTAGCCCCCGAGTGCCCACCAGAAGGATACCCCCTTATATACTCGGACTTGCCAGTAATACGGGAAATGTTCTTGCTCAGAGCCCCTCCTCAAGATCCAGACGAACCGTCCACCAGTACCTGGACACCCCGTACCCCCGTGTCCAGTACTCCAAACCGGGTTGACCGTCCCCAACCCAAAGTCTCCTTTACCCCAAGCGCCCTCCCGGAAGCCAGTAGTTGGGCTGATTGCCCCCCCTCTCCACCCGACACCGTACCCCGCGAGGTAAACTCCCGGCCTATCAGGGAGAGAGCAACGAACGAAGGTTCCATAATGGGGGTGACGTTACCCCAATTCGTAGAAGCCCTCACTGTGGCCTCCCAATCTCAAAGCTACCGGAAGCTTAAGGCCTTCTCTGGAATACTTCCAATACCCCAGGGAGAGGAAGGGATAGACCTTTGGAGGGAGAATGCCGTAAAAGTAGTAGAGGAATGGTCGTGCACTGACACGGTTAAGCGGCAGCGCATCATGGAATGCCTCAGACCCCCTGCGTCTACTATGTTGACCATCCACAGGGACCAACACCCAGAGTTGACAGCGTTGGAAATGGTGGCGTTTCTGTTAGAAGCATACGGGCTAGCCGAAGACGAAGGAGCGCTCTGGACAAAGTACTTCCATCTTTATCAGAAGGAAGGGGAAGACTTGTCGGCTTTTATCCACCGCCTACAGCTGGTCCTCGGGATCCTACTCAATCGTAAGCTGGTCT
Source organism: Ascaphus truei (assembly GCF_040206685.1). NCBI lineage: Eukaryota > Metazoa > Chordata > Amphibia > Anura > Ascaphidae > Ascaphus > Ascaphus truei. Next base: position 149,376,048 of record NC_134487.1, read on the forward strand.
CCGCCTCGGGGATGGATGAAGCTCTCCATAAGCAGTATCTGCGGGGATCAAGCCCCACTCACCCCATAGCCAACATGCTCCGCAGCAAGATAATGGACGGGGGCCCCTACAAGTTCACCGAGTTGCTGCGGCAAGTGAAACTACAGGAGGCTCATGTTATGCTACACTCCACCGCTACAACCAAGAGCCCCTCTGAATCCAAAGGAAAGGGCTCTACGGAAAGGAAGGAAGAGTCTGCTGCCTTGTCCAAGGGGTACAAACCAAGACCCCCCGACCGACCACCTTCCCCGTCCACGAGTCGCCCGGAAAGCCGCCCGGTTGTATGCTATAACTGCGGTAAGAAGGGTCACGTACTCCGTAACTGCCCAGAAAAAGAAGGTCATCCTGAGGAACACCCTTCCGATAGAGGGAAATCAGCCAGATCTATGGTCTGCAGTGTACCGATGGCAGAAGCTGACCCCAAACTCCCTCATTCTGGAACCCCGGATGCCCCTTCTGACGCTGGCCCCAGTGATGACGCCTTACCCGGTGAAGCTTGCAGTCAAGTGGGCCCTGCGGCCATCGTGCCCGTGGTACTAGAAGGGATATACGCCTCAGCCCTATTGGACACAGGGTCACAAGTAACCATAATATATCGCAAGTTCTATGATCAGCACCTTCAACACTGCCCACTAAGGCTGGCCGAACATATGAAGGTTAGGGGGTAAAGTAATGAAGACTACCCCATCGATGGGATTGTAAGGGTCCAGCTGGACATACTCCAACTGAACACCGGCAAGAAGCAACCCATGCAGGTAGCGGCCATGGTATGCCCGGAGCCCCAAGACCATTGCAAGTACCCAATCATCTTGGGAACCAATGCGGACATAGTACAAGCTATAATCCGAGCCTACTTGAAAGAGACCAACGAGTTGCCGCTGGCCGATTCGCTCCTAGACCCCATCTTACGAGAAGAGTGCCACCGGGTATATGCCTTGGAGCGTCATGGGGACCTCTACAATCGTCAACGAGGACTGACGACCATATTACCAGGGGGAGTGCAAAAGATGGCCGTCTGGTGTTGTTATCCCGACCGAGACAAGAGCGACCAACTGTTCTCGCTGGAGAGTGAGCCTGAAGAAGAAGAGGTTCAGTGAGGGTATAGAGTACTACCCGAAGTGAGGGAATGGACGGCTAAGATCCCCATTCGAACCCACGTGTATGTGCAGAATCTCTCCCCCTTTCCGATGGAGTTTGATGTCGACCAGAAGTTGGGATGCATATACCCGGTCAGCCTGGTGGGAGCCACGCCTCAGGTGAAGGCGGCGGCCGCGCATGAGCGGGTAGTCGATCTGGACTTCAACTTCGGCGAGTCAACACTGTCCACAGAGTGGAAGGAACGGTTGACCACCCAGCTGCTGCAACGACGACATGTGTTCTCCACGAGCGAGATGGATGTGGGGTGCAGCCGCAGTGCCCAACATACCATTCGGATGAGTGATGCCACTCCGTTCCGGGAACGTTCTCGTCGCATCGCCCCTCGGGATGTGGACGATGTGAGGAATGCCATACAAGACATGGAAACCGCTGGGATTGTGACGGAATCACGAGGACCTTACGCGTCGCCCATAGTGGTGGTGCGGAAAAAGAACGGGTCCGTATGACTGTGTATCGACTATCGAACACTGAACAATCGCACGATCCCGGATCAATACAACCTTCCGCGCATCGAAGAGATCCTGAATGCGCTGAATGGAAGTCACTGGTTTAGCGTGCTCGATCTCTGATCAGGGTACTATCAGGTGCCCATGACTGCGGAAGACCAGGAGAAAACAGCTTTCGTCTGCCCCCTGGGATTCTATCAATTCACCCGTATGCCCCAAGGTATATGTGGGGCGCCTGCTACGTTCCAAAGGTTGATGGAAAAGACTATCGGGGACATGATTCCCCGGGAGTGTCTGGTGTACTTGGATGATATCATCGTCTTCGGAAGGACTCTGGAAGAGCACGAAGAGCGATTGTTTAAGGTGATCGACCGTCTGGGGAACGAAGGTTTGAAATTATCCCTAGACAAGTGCCGATTTTGCCATACCTCGGTGACCTACGTGGGGCACATAGTGTCCGCCAAAGGGATAGCCACCGACCCTGCCAAGGTAGAGGCCGTAGTGAACTGGCCTCGCCCAGAGAACGTCACAGAGCTGCGATCCTTCCTGGGGTTCTGTGGATATTACCACCGCTTCGTGGAAGGGTACTCGAGCAAGGCTAAACCCCTGAACAATCTGTTGAAAATATACCCTTCAGAGACCGGGAAGAAGGCTGTATCGGCCCGCCAACCGTTCGGTGACAAATGGACCTCTGAGTTTGAGCAGGCCTTCCTGAAACTGAAGAAGTGTCTGACCGAAGCGCCCGTACTTGCTTATGCGGATCCCGAAAAGCCATACGTCCTGCATGTGGATGCCAGTCTAAATGGACTAGGCGCCGTCCTGCACCAGAAGCACCCAGAGGGTCTGCGGCCTGTAGCTTACATCAGCCGCAGCTTGACACCCAGTGAGCAGAGATACCCCGTCCACAAGTTGGAGTTTCTGGCTCTCAAGTGGGCTATCACCGAGAAGCTCCACGATTACCTGTACGGTGTCACCTTCGAGGTAAGGATGGATAACAATCCCCTCACGTACATCAATACGTCAGCCAAATTAGATGCAGCAGGCCACCGATGGCAGGCTGCCCTCAGTAACTACAGCTTCTCCTTGAAGTATAAGCCGGGACCATTGAATATTGGGGCGGACGCCCTCTCCCGAAGGCCAGGACTACTCGCTACCCCAGATGATGAGGAATGGGAAGAACTTCCCGGCCCCGGAGTGCGGGCTATGTGTAAAACTGCCGCCATAGTTAATGACCAAGTGGCCTTCTCCGAATTACGAGTGGCCGATTCCTTGGGATGCCAGTCGCAGGCTGTCCCCGCCGCCTACTGCGACCCAAAAGGGATGCACCTCACGCACGACAAGGTGTTCCGGTGGAAAGATCTGGTAGTCTACCAAATACAAGATCCGGTTGCTAGTATCATCCGGCACGCCGTTGAAAAGAGGAACCCAGCCCTTCTGAAACGCGCGCCCAATGACTTGGTGGCCTTGCTCATGCGAGAATGGGACAAATTTGAAATAGACAATTGCTTGCTCTATCGGGTGGTGCAATACCACAACCACCCGGATAGGAGACAACTAGTCCTCCCTAAGAACTTACAATACCTGGTGTTGAAGTCCCTACATGATGATCATGGACATCTTGGTATAGACAAGACTTTTGGGTTAGTCAGAGATCGCTTTTTCTGGCCCAAGATGCGAGAAGCCGTTGAACACCACTGTCGCCACTGTACTCGGTGTATTCAGCGCAAGACCCTACCTACTCGAGCCGCCCCCATGGGTTATCTAAAAATTCTGGTCCTATGGACCTTGGGTGTATGGACTTTCTGTGTATTGAGCCTGATAGCCGGGGAATATGCAACGTGCTAGTCATCACCGACCATTACACTCGGTATGCTCAAGCCTTCCCTACTAAAGACCAGAAAGCCATCACCGTGGCGAAGATATTATGGGAAAAGTACTTTGTACATTACGGCCTTCCTAACCGCCTTCACTCTGACCAAGGAAGGGATTTCGAGAGTACATTGATCAGGGAACTGCTCAAAATGCTGAACATTGCCAAATCCCGAACGACCCCGTATCACCCCGAAGGGGATGCGCTACCCGAGCGTTTTAATCGGACCTTACTAGATATGCTCGGAACACTACAGAGTGCTCAGAAATCGGAGTGGAGTCGACACATGGAAGCCTTGGTGCATGCATACAATTGCACCAGACACGAGTCAACTGGGTTCTCCCCATACTTCCTCATGTTTGGGAGAGAGGCGAGGTTACCAGTGGATGTGCATCTTAGAGTCTCAACGGATGGGGTACATAATGCAACCCACTTCAAATATGTGCAACGACTCAAAGACAGCTTGCAGCAGGCCTATCAACAAGCAGAAAAGTCCACCGCTAAGCTGAATGCGGGTAACAAACGGCGATATGATCATAAGGTCAAATATCGGGAACTCCGTCCTGGGGATGCGGTGTTGCTTTGCAATCTCGGGGTCCCGGGAAAACACAAATTGGCTAACCGATGGAGAGATGGAGTGTATGAAATTGAATCCCAGATGCCTGGCCTCCCGGTCTATCGCATCAAAGACACTGATGGCCGGGTAAAGGTATGGCACCGTAATCATCTCCTTCCCATCCCACAAGTGGAAGATGAAGAGACAGAGATATTGGCCACACCGCTCAACGGTGAGCCCGATGTATCAGGGTTGGGTCAAGAGACTGTCGATAACGAGACCAACCCTGAAACTTTGCAAGAACCTATGGAAGGACCCTCTCAAAGGGACTTCCCCGCAATGGGGGCATCTCCCGGAGGAGCTACGGGTAAAGGGCCCCGTAGGCCAACGCCTACTAAGGTGGCACCCACAGGCCAGCCTTTGGACCCACAGAGCCTGAGCTTTGTGCCTACAGAGACAATTCTCCCCTCAAGGGAAGAGGCCGAGCCTCAGGACTATGTGTACTACTCCCCTGAGGGAGTCGCAGAAGAACAACTCCGACGGAGCCAATGCATCCGGTACCCTCCAACTCGGGTCACCTACGATCAAATGGGGGCACCCCATTATGAGGCTCAGCAGTGTTCTCGGAGCAGGATCCAATCTGTGATTGTGATGCTCACGGAATTGTGCAATATTGTTTAGAGTTGGGCATGTGCTAAGTTATATGATCTGATGCATTTTTATTATATAATTTATGTATGGGTTGAGTTATTTATCCCAAGCGAGGTCGTTGGGGTTTTTCACCAGGGGGAGGATGTAGCCAGGTCCCCCTTGACATGCTAGCCCCCCCTTGCGCACTCACCCCCTCCTTCTGGTATGCGAGCGCGCATTGTTAGTTGTTGCTGAGTTGTTAGAGTGAGTTCCTGTTGCTGTGCTGCCTCTGTCAGTAAGAGGCACCTGGAGGTCTGCAACATTGTTGCGGTAGTCTGATGCAGAGCTGTGAGTCTGGCAGCACAAAGCAGACAGAGAAAACCAGTTGGTGACTGGAGCAGCTAGGGGAAGGAGGTAGGGTGCAGGGGTCTGTGACTCTCTGCACTAGGCCAGCAAATCCCCTAGGCCCCAGATAGCCCTGAGTCATCTTAGCTGAGTATTGTAGGGACAGGCCCTAGGTTAGGGACCCTGCCCCATTATATATTTGCTAGGAGTGTATCACGGACATTGCTCGGATTGCTAAGAGGGAGCTGGACTATCTCCACGGAGGCCCAGCTAGCGTGACTGCGGCCTACTGGCAGCAGACAGACCCTAACTAAGGTAGAGACGGTGCGGAGCTGTACGGTGATATTATCCGCGCTGGAATTCACCCCACGCGTAGGAGGATATCCCGGTGGATCCAACCCCAGTGATATAGCGGCACCCGTGGCTGGAGCACGGGCAGGTAACCCACAACTCACGTGCACCAACAAGGCCTATCACCAGACATAGTGGCTGCGCAGTCACACACACACATTGGTATATGACTTAGGAGTGCGGGACATTGGGTTGGGGTTACTGGACACAGGGTGGGATCACTCTTTGGGAGGTAGCGTCCGCCGTGACGCCTAGAGGTGGTAGCGTCCGCCGTGACGCCTAGAGGTGGTAGCGTCCGCCGTGACGCCTAGAGGTGGTAGCGTCCGCCGTGATGCCTAGAGGTGGTAGCGTCCGCCGTGACGCGTAGAAGTGTTAGCGCCCGCCGTGGTGCAAATTAGCGTAAGCGTCCTGCATGGCGCAGTAAGTGTCTCCTCCAGGAAGGGACACAGGTTATGCAAACTGTTGTGGTTATATGTTGTGTTGCGGAATAAGTAAAGTCCCATATATAATATTTTGTGTGTGTGTATTGATTGTCCTGCGAGGAACTACTCCTGCACACGCGGGAAGCTTGTTTATTCAAACATTAGAGTCTAAGGATATTGATCCGCCTTACCGCAATTCAGCTTCCCCAGCTGTGCATGTTTGACACGGGATCGCGCTGTATACCAGTACCGCGTGACTCTCTATGCTTTCAAGGAGTCTTTGCTAAACCCACCTTACAGACAGGCATGTCCTCGAGCACATCGGCACTGATATAACCAGGATCAGTGCTGACTATGCGATCACCAGTTAGACCGGCTCCCCACGCTATCATTGAGTGCATATATATTGCTCAATACTCTGAGGGGAAGGGGGGGAGGGGTGTTCTGGGGTATTGACCTCATCCTATATTAACCCCTTGTGTACCCCACTCCAGTTGGCTGTATTTGCTAGCAAGTGTATCTCCTAATTGATGAGTAGCCTCCCAGCTGCTCATGTGCATGTAATTAGCCCTAGTAGTCAGTGCTACCACCATACCTACCCTCTCTATACTGTGGGGGGGTGTCTTCACACTAGCCCCCACCACCTACGCAGTATACCACTCTGCCAAGTGTAAGGGTGACAACAAATGTACTGAGAGTGTGCATATGTGGCATTTTAGATATTATTCTTTCTGAACTATTAGATGCAATGCACAAACATCTTACAATTACCCACACCATACTGACAGTAGTGAGGGAGTGCCTATTTGGGCTTACATCACCTCCAAGGTGTATGGGTAATTACATGTAGATACCTTAGCTTGCTGATACTGCATTACCACACTTTAGTGCTTGACTATTAGTCTGCGCAGAAGAGTATGGGCCATCTGTATCCTCTATAGAGATTTAACCCTGTCAACGCTGGTGAGAATATATATAGCAACCAGTGCAATCTCTATTTGGGGTAGATACATTTAGGTCTAACCTAACGCATTAAATACCAGATATATAGAGTGTATCCAGTAGAGCGCACTACACGCCGCGATACACTCACATAGAGACAGTCTCTTAGGTGGGCTTTCTCTGACTCCTTTCCTGCATTACAGGTAGCTATAACATATAGCAATTGATCCCGAGTATCTATCAGGGATCATACCATATCTACCCACCTAGATCCGGGTGGGTTACCAACAGATACAGTCACGTGCTGTTCTATAGAGTATTTAATTACGTTTTAACACCCTATTTTTTATTCATTAGTTATTAATAAAGTATTTTTAATATTATCATTATACAATTGTTGTGAAGGAGTGCTAGTAAACTGGGTTCTTTTTCTCTTTATTTACACTATTATGTCTTCACCCAGTTAGCACCTCACCAGGGTCAACACCAGCAGTGCGGGTTTTCTTTACGTGTAGCAGGAACTACTCCCCCTCTGGTGGGAGCCATCGCAGGTGGAGGCGCTGCATCGTTATACGTAAGTTGTCCACAGTAATATTACCCCAGGTTCCCCGTGGCGGAAGCTCAGCCCTCCTGTGAGCCAACAGGTTATGCACCACAATTAGTAACCATGTATGTTTCCTGCCCCCACACCGTGTGATCTGCGATTGGGTGGGGGAAACCCCGTTACAGGTACAATACCACTAACTTGTGTGTACAATACTAACGCACCATACTAACGCACCATACTAACATCAAGTGGCTTTTGTACATAGAGATCCACCACCAACAGGCACGGCTTTTGGCATTATTTACACAGATAACTGACTCTGTGTGCTGTGTTACTGATATAGGTACAATACCACTAACCTGTACAAGTAACCAGCTATACCTGTATACTGCTACAGTCAGCGTTGATATCGACATGCTGATTTATGCCATACGACATAGTACAAACTAGACACTTACCGTTACCTGTTTTGACCTATAACCATCCTTTGGATCTACTCTACACCACTAGTGTTATCGTGCGGCCATATCCCAGACTCTGGGTTTATAGTACAGAGTTTATTGTGGTCTGCTTTGCTCATTTTTAATATTAATTCACTGTACACTGGCTATCATTAGTACAGCTAAACCCCGTTATAACGCGCCTCGCTACCGCGATTCGGTTATAACGCGGTTTTCCCGTGGCTCCCGTTTAAAAAAAAAAAAAAAAATAATTTTTTTTTGCACACTGCACACACTGCACACACTGCACACACTGCACACACTGCACACACTCACTGCACACACTGCTCATTGCTCACACTGCACACTGCACACACACTGCTCATTGCACACACTGACACACTGCACACACACTGCACACTGCACACACACTGCTCATTGCTCACACTGCACACACTGACACACTGCACACACACTGCACACTGCACACACACTGCTCATTGCTCACACTGCACACACACTGCTCACACTGACACACACTGCACACTGCACACACACTGCTCATTGCTCACACTGCACACACTGACACACTGCTCATTGCTCACACTGCACACACTGACACACTGCTCATTGCTCACACTGCACACACACTGCTCATTGCTCACACTGCACACACTGACACACTGCTCATTGCTCACACTGCACACTGCACACACTGCTCACACTGACACACACTGCACATTGCTCACACTGCACACTGCACACACACTGCTCATTGCTCACACTGCACACACTGCTCATTGCTCACACTGCACACACACTGCTCACACTGACACACACTGCTCATTGCTCACACTGCACACACTGCACACACACTGCTCACACTGACACACACTGCACACACTCACTGCACACAGCCCTCACAATACACTCACATGTCAGCAGCCCACCCCCCCCCCTCACATGTCAGCAGCCCACACCCCCCCTCACATGTCAGCAGCCCACCCCCGCCCCCCACACACACTGCTCATTGCTCACACTGCACACACTGACACACTGCTCATTGCTCACACTGCACACACTGCACACTGCACACACTGCTCACACTGACACACACTGCACATTGCTCACTGCACACACACTGCTCATTGCTCACACTGCACACACTGCTCACACTGCCACACACTGCACACACTGCTCACACTGACACACACTGCTCATTGCTCACACTGCACACACTGCACACACACTGCTCACACTGACACACACTGCACACACACACTGCACACACTCACTGCACACAGCCCTCACAATACACTCACATGTCAGCAGCCCACCCCCCCCTCACATGTCAGCAGCCCACACACCCCCTCACATGTCAGCAGCCCACCCCCCCCTCACATGTCAGCAGCCCACCCCCCCCCTCACATGTCAGCAGCCCACCCCCCCCCTCACATGTCAGCAGAACTCACATGTCAGCAGCCCAACCCCCCCCTCCCTCTTGCAGCAGCAGCAGCAGCAGATCTACAGTGATAAGAATGGTGCTCAAGTACATGGACCTGACATGGATAATAATGGGAGAGAGATGGTACTGGGAATTGTATAATAATGGTACTAAACCTATATAGAGGCTCCAATTACCCTGAAGGCAGGGGGAAAATGTAAGAAAACACCCCCCCTAACCTCATTGGGATGGCCCCAGGTTAACGTACTCACACTTGATGCTTCCTCCAGTCCCTCTCTCCTTAGGCGTGCTGCTGTATCCGGAAGGGAAAGTCCAATGTAGTATATGTGTGCAGCGCACAGCCAAGGAATGTAGAAGCTGGTCTGGCAAAAAAATCTTTTATTGTTTAGGAGATCATAAAAATAGAGGGTGGTAAAACCTTCTACGCGTTTCGTGCAATGGATAGCACTTTATCAAGAAGTGTCGTAAAACATAGTACACATACCTTATATACAGGAATATCCGCCGATTTGGCGCCAAAATCAGTACCACGTCATAATTGAGTCCCCAATCCCCGGTAGACGCGCTGCGCAGGCGCTGTGCCAGCGAGTGTTCTACCTAGTCCCCCCGTGTGATGCAAGCCTAACTCGCCCCCTCTAGATGACACGCACCCAGTGGGGAAGCGAGCGGCGAACTCTCACGAGATGCGGCTCAAGTGAATCTCGCCTGCTCGCGCATGCGCAGACGCATCACTTCATTCCCATGAAGATGCACAATCTCGCGAGGACGGCTAATGCGCTGTATAAACTTGGACGTACTTGTAGAATGATGTACTCATGGAGAATTAAAATATGCATCCAACTGCCTCAGATTGGCCATATATGGGTTCTTCCCATGTGAAACACAGACAAGAACACCCACATACTGACCAACACTAGAGGAGGGGATAACATAATGGTTGTGTACATATACAAAAAATGGGGACAAATGACTGATAGTGGCCCAAATCAGACAGACAAAACTAAACAAAACAAAACATACAGTGATATCAACTTAAACTTAAACCAACCAACACAATAAACCTATACATTAATCTATAAAGAAAAAAATATTAATTAAATATATCTATCACTATACCTATATTAAAAATCTATGTACAACCCTCCAATGATGCAGAGGATATTAATTCTTCAATATAAATCACAAACATAGAAATGACTTGATCAATTAACTATGGGAATTTCCTACTTCTCTATTAATGAATAAATTTGATTGCTTATATACATTTCTCTTGATCGTGTGTTAGATATGTCTATTAAATTGTCAGTTTAAACATTCCATCACAACCTTAATATAAACATCTAGGATCGTTAAGGATACATTGTACTTGCTAAACAAAGCAAGGAATTGACGAAAATCTACTAATACAAATCCAAAGATATCAATGAACATGGATTTCGGTGGAAGATAAATCACAAGCTAGTTCCTAGTGATAAATGTAAATTCACATAATTAAGCTAACAATAATATGTATATCTGAAACTGTAAGTATAAAGATACATAAATAATCAACAGCAAGGGTCAATCTGTAAAGATGGATGATCAGGTCAGGAAATGATTGATGTTCCATTCAATATTCATACCATCAGGGAATCTCGTTTGAAGCATAAATATCCAGTAAGATTCCCTGCAATCTAACCTCTTAACCTGATCTCCACCTCTTTCCTTAGGCATAAGTTTTTCTATGCCCATGAAAGAAAAGTTTTTGATGCCCCCCTTAGCACATTCAGAAAAATGTTTAGCAACTGGATGCATCAAGTCTCCCTTCCTAATCAGTCTGCAGTGCTCCTGCATCCTGATCTTGAGGGCCCTTGTAGTCCTTCCAACGTATCTTTTCCCACAGCCGCAATTGATAACATATATTACAAAGGACGTATTGCAGTTGATAAAACTATTAATGTAAAAACGTCTCTGTGGACTATGGGAAAAGAAACATCTGGAAGGTTTCATGAAGTTACACATGTTACAATTGTTACATCTAAAGGATCCCTTGGTGGAAAAGGTATTTGGATCACTCATAGGGGTAGAAATTACACTTGGGGATACATAGTTGGCTATGGTTTTCGCTTTCCTGTAAACGATCTTTGGTCCCTTTTTGGTGTATTCATTGAGTATGGGGTCCATACGTAGTAGGCCCCAATGTTTATTAATAATTCTGTTTACCTGGCCACTGGCCCTACTAAATTGAGAAATAAACAGGGGAGATGTATTACCTATCTCTTTCCTATCTCTGTTGTGGTTGCCATCCTTCACTCTAGATCCTTTGATGGGAAGCAATGTCTTCCTTTCCTTTTTGGATACTTCTTCTACTATGGATTGGAGGGTCTCCCTTTTGTAGCCTCTTTGGATGAAACGATTAGTAAGAGCCTCAGACTGAGTCAGGAACCCACTGTGAGTGGAGCAGTTCCTTCTCAGTCTGAGGTACTGACTCTTTGGAATGCCAGTAATCACTGATCTGGGGTGACAACTGTCCGCCCTAAGAATGGAATTTCTAGAATTACTTTTTCTGAAAATATCAGTTTGTATATTTTGGTTCATATCAATGAATAGTAAAATGTCCAAGAAGCTAATGTGGTGTGCATTGAAGTTTGAGGTGAATTTAATGTTTAAAGTGTTGTCATTAACATAATCAAAAAATAACTTGAGTGTGTCAGTGCTCCCGTGCCAAATAATAAGTAAATCATCAATAAAACGTTTATAAAAAACGATATTGTGTCTAAATTCATTGGTGCTATTATAAATGAAAGTATGTTCCCACCACCCCATAAAGAGATTGGCATAGGAGGGGGCAAAACTTGTCCCCATTGCCGTTCCCCGCTGTTGTAAGTAAAAACAGTGCTCAAAAAGAAAATAATTGTGCGTGAGAAGAAAAAGAATGGATTCTGTGATAAACGTAGTCATTAGAATTGAGCTCCCTGGACATTCAATGAAATGGCGGACAGCCGTTAACCCCAGATCATGCTCTATGATTGAATAAAGGGAGACCACATCCATGGTCACCCATAGGAAATCTTGTTTCCATGCGATGCCCTCCAATTGAACTAATAGGTCCCCTGAATCCAGAATAAAGGATGGTAGTGCTCTAACAAAAGGCTGTAAATAAGAATTAACATAACGAGATAACCCATCTCCCAAAGATCCAATGCTGGAGACAATTGGTCGACCAGGAGGGTCGACCAATGTCTTATGGATCTTTGGGAGATGGTGGAAAATGGGAATAACTGGGTGAGGATTAACCAAAAATTCAATTTCTTTTTTATTCAGAACCTGGGTAGCTGACCCTAAGTCAATAAGATCCAATAATTCTTTCAGATAGGGGGCTGTGGGATCACGTGGTAGTTCAGAGTGGGAGGACACATCCCCAAGTTGGCGAATAATATCCTCTGCATCATTGGAGGGTTGTACATAGATTTTTAATATAGGTATAGTGATAGATATATTTAATTAATATTTTTTTCTTTATAGATTAATGTATAGGTTTATTGTGTTGGTTGGTTTAAGTTTAAGTTGATATCACTGTATGTTTTGTTTTGTTTAGTTTTGTCTGTCTGATTTGGGCCACTATCAGTCATTTGTCCCCATTTTTTGTATATGTACACAACCATTATGTTATCCCCTCCTCTAGTGTTGGTCAGTATGTGGGTGTTCTTGTCTGTGTTTCACATGGGAAGAACCCATATATGGCCAATCTGAGGCAGTTGGATGCATATTTTAATTCTCCATGAGTACATCATTCTACAAGTACATCCAAGTTTATACAGCGCATTAGCCGTCCTCGCGAGATTGTGCATCTTCATGGCAATGAAGTGATGCGTCTGCGCATGCGCGAGCAGGCGAGATTCACTTGAGCCGCATCTCGTGAGAGTTCGCCGCTCGCTTCCCCACTGGGTGCGTGTCATCTAGAGGGGGCGAGTTAGGCTTGCATCACACGGGGGGACTAGGTAGAACACTCGCTGGCACAGCGCCTGCGCAGCGCGTCTACCGGGGATTGGGGACTCAATTATGACGTGGTACTGATTTTGGCGCCAAATCGGCGGATATTCCTGTATATAAGGTATGTGTACTATGTTTTACGACACTTCTTGATAAAGTGCTATCCATTGCACGAAACGCGTAGAAGGTTTTACCACCCTCTATTTTTATGATCTCCTAAACAATAAAAGATTTTTTTGCCAGACCAGCTTCTACATTCCTTGGCTGTGCGCTGCACACATATACTGCAGCAGCAGATCTGGCTGGGAGGACACAGACACACGTTGCCACGCACCGCAAAACCAGGAGGCTGGGAGGAAGAGGGAGGGGGGCTGAAAGGGAGAGGGGCTGAGAGGGAGGGGGGCTGGGAGGGAGAGGGAGAGGGGCAGGTCTTTCTTTTGGGGTCACCCCTGTGCCCTGGCTGGGAGTGAGGGGGGCAGGTCTCTATGGGGGGCAGATGAGGCTGGACAGAGGCAGCCCCGTCCACTCCCAGAATGCTTTGCTTCTAGCAGCATCTGGCTCCGGTCCCAGCTTTCCTCCTGGGGGCTCCGTCTCCATTTTGCAACCTCTGCAGCGTTGTACTTGTGACCGTGAGTACAACGTGCGGCTGACATGTAACCCACCCTCCTGCACCCAGAGAGGGGCACTGCCCTGCAGGGGCATACCTCGGGGGTGGGGGGGAGGGGGTGGGGGGGGAGTTGAGAGGGAGGGAGGGGGCTGAGAGGGAGAGGGAGGAGGGATGAATCGCCGCCATTTTTTTAAAACTTTTTTTTTATTTATTTATTTAATTAACTCCTTCCCTCCCGATCAGGCGTGCGGCGGCCATTTTTAAAAAAAAAATTAGCACGACCCCGTTACTAACGCGGTGGTCTCGGGGTGGACCCCGAGGACCGCGTTATAACGGGGTTTAGCTGTATATTACTTGACCTATAGTGTTCCCCATATTATTTTATATTTAGAGTTAAGACTCAATTAAAGTCTCTGGTTTTAATTAATTCATTACTCACCCACCTTACTAGGTTCTGATACATTTTGGCTACACATTGGTAGAGTGCTCTCCTTGGGGTTCTACCTCTCTCTGTTTTTTCTATTTGACATTACCCCTGATAGTAGCACCTCCACATAGCCACATCCAGCAAGCAGTAGCGAGGGTATTCCTTCCCCCTCCACTTCCCCTTTTCCCCTCCTTGTGTTTGGG